>NC_069503.1:339604158-339904158 GCF_027579735.1 Bombina bombina
GACTTTTCTGAGCCTGTCAAGTCCTTCTTTTGACCCATTTTGCCAAAGGAAAGGAAGTTGCCTAATAATTATGCACACCTGATATAGGGTGTTGATGTCATTAGACCACACCCCTTCTCATTACAGAGATGCACATCTCCTAATATGCTTAATTGGTAGTAGGCTTTCGAGCCTATACAGCTTGGAGTAAGACAACATGCATAACGAGGATGATGTGGTCAAAATACTAATTTGCCTAATAATTCTGCACTCCCTGTATATCTGTATATATCTATACCTATTTACAATCATGTATATATATATATATATATATATATAGGTATAGATATATTGTACCAAAATACCATTATATATATACAGTATATATATATATATATATATATATATATATATATATATATATATATATATATATATATATATATATATATATATATATATATATATATATATATATATATGTACAAAAGACTAGGTGTCAGCGCCTTCCTTCTGTGAAAACTCAGGATAAACCAGTGTATAAACTGTTGTGGGGTAACAATTCCCCTATCCCCATACACTTACTTCTAAAAACCTCAATCCATATGAGGTAAGTAGCCACCGTTTATAGACAATGCCCAATTAGCTGGTAATTCCAGGTCCGTAGTAAAAGGAATAAGGAAAAACGGAAAGGTAACTCAGCTATGCAGCAACTGCAATGCTTGATCCAGATCTCCACGGTACGCCTTCCTGCTTATTCTTTTTCAACAGAGAAGAAATGTGTGTCTAGTCCAAATTAATGTATGTGAAAGGATAATTCCTCAAAAATATCAGACGCTGTTAGCAATAGTTTCAGAACCAGGTTGCTAACAGCGTCCAATATTTTTGAGGAATTATCCATTAATTTAGACTAGACATACATTTCTTCTCTGTTGAAAAAGAATAAGCAGGACGGCAGACCATGGAGATATGGATCAAGCATTTCAGTTGCTGCATAGCTGAGTTACTTTTCCGGTTTTCCTTATTCCTTTTACTACGGACCTGGAATTACCAGCTAATTGGGCGTTGTCTATAAACGGTGGCTACTTACCTCATATGGATTGAGGTTTTTAGAAGTAAGTATATGGGGATAGGGGAATTGTTACCCCACAACAGTTTATACACTGGTTTATCCTGAGTTTTCACAGAAGGAAGGCGCTGACACCTAGTCTTTTGTACATATCTGTGTTTGGTGAAGATTACCTGGGAGTTTTCATTTACCCTTTCGGTCCTGCAGCCTTCTTTCGGACATATTATATCCTGCGGACTTGTGGACATTTAATAATACTATTATTTTTGTACAATTATATATACATTTTTTATACATAAATATTTTATATTATACAGGATAGCGCGGTTTAACATAGTCTTTAGTGCATATACTGTATATATATATATATACCATATTTTTCGCTCCATAAGACACACGTTTTTCCCCTTCAAAAGTAAGGGGAAATGTCTGTGCGTCTTATGGAGCGAATGTGACTGATAAAAAAAATATTAAATGAATGACACTGCACAGCAATGTTCCCTCATATGCGCCCAACCACGCATTGCTTTTAATGACCCCGCGCACTTGTTAATTATTCCCGCGCACCAAATGGGGTTTGTTTAGCCTGGAGCCCCCAGCGCCACAAATTGCCCTCGTTGCTCAGTTGAGATAGCACGGGCAAAGACAACACATCGTTGTGTGAGACTGGAGAGTGTGACACTGTGAGTTGATCAATTCTTGAACTCGTCTGCTGTAGGTGGAAGGAGCATCCATTTAGTAAGTTTAAGGTCTGCCTTTAGGGTCTGCCTGCTGAATATGATTACTTATCAGCGGTTTCAATATTTTATAAGTTCTCTGCTATGGCAAGCAGATAACATAAAATATTGAGACTAGACTGCTGATAAGTAATCCGATTCAGAGCAACTTGTTAACTCTCTCTGTCTTTGCTTTGATGACCGATCCGGTGCCGCAGATTCAGTAGCACTGTGTAATTGCATTATAGACACTGTCAATACAATTACACAGGACTACTGAATTTGCTGCACTGGATCAGTCATCAAAGCAAAGACCAAGAGAGTTAACAAGTTATGAAACGTATGTGTACTCTTGTGCTTCAGACTTATGTACGCTGCCCTTCATTTTAAAATTATAAATGAAACTATTATTTATTCATTCATTTTATTCATTTAAAACACAAATAGAGATTAAAATAATAATACCATGTAGGAATTGCTAAACCTTTTAAAACACTAAAGCAGTGATGGGCAATTAAAGGCATATGAAATCCAACATCTTCTTAAATGATTCATACAATTTTAAGAAAGTTTATAATTTACTTGTACTCTAAAATTTAATCCATTCTCTTCTTGGTATCCTTTGTTGAAAGTAGGTAGACTCAGGAGTGTGGGCACGTCTAGAGCACTATATGGCATTTCGTAATATTTTTTTTCTTGTTTTCCTCCTCTAAAAACTAGGTTCGTCTTATGGTCAGGTGCTTGTTATGGAGTGAAAAATACGGTATATATATATATATATATATATATATATATATATATATATATATATATATATATATATATATATATATATATATATATATATATATATGTATGTATGTATTTAAGAATAAATAGAACATATTTTTCTATGTGAAGAACATTGGAATGTGAAATATTCATATGTTCATGTCAGGTTAGCGCACATGAGAATATACAATTAGGTTTGCGTGCGAATAGGGTGTGTGCATGCGATATTTTAACTTTGGCTTTTAACGCTCACCGGGTTAGCATTTACTTATAACTTGTAATATGAGCTCAGCCCGACATGTGCAAAAAGCTTACTTCTAGATCAATTAACGCTCAAGCGGAAGTGTTAAATAAGCTCCACTTGTAATTTGCCCAAGATTATTATTATTGCTTATTTCAAGAACTCGAACAGAATTCCGCATGATGACCTTTTTAAATGAAAAACTCTTTGTTAATTTGGTTTTAGAGTACGTAGTAAGACACATATGTCACAATACAACTAATTCAATAGAAATTGAAATAAAATAAATGGAAAAAAGTGCTAAATGTTAATGTTGCATATAAATACACAAATACTACCATAATTATTTTACCACACTTTCCCTGTGTGTATTGTGAATACAGTGGATATGAGATGCATATGAAATCTGGTTGTATAAAAATGTTATAATATTTTTCGAACAATAAGATTTAATTGATTATAACTATATAATTCTTTTTTTTCTTTTGCAGCTGAATGCTCAAAGTTTAAACCTTTAGATGAACAAATGGTGATGTAAGTTCACAAGTTTATTTATTTTATACATTTTTATTTCCCCTTAAGAGAAATGCTTTATTATTGATTGTTTTCTACCAGTATATTTGAAATTTATTATTAAAGTTTTTTTTTTTTTAAATACAATATTATTGGTTTCTCCTTTCTCTAAATTCATCCCATTATTCTCTTTGTTTACTTTGTTATGTAATTTAGGGCCCGATGATCTAATCCTCGCAAGTTTTTCAAGCCGACCCTCACAGGGGCTGCACTTGTGGAATTATTATAAAATGGGGCAGTCCCTGCGAGTTGCGAGATGTATCCTATTGAAAGTAATAGAGCTCATTGAAAAGGAACACTTCACTCCATAGAGCGAAGTTATCAGTAAATAGGGGGAAGACTTTTAAAATTAAATCCTGCAGCCAATATAAATCACATTACCAACAACAATTCTTCTCCAGACTCAAGTATAAATCTTACAGATTTTTGGTAAAATGTGGAGCTGCCAAACTGGTGTGGCAAAGTCTGTGACCTTGCTATTTCATTGTTTCAAAGCAATCAATGATGGTAATGGTATAGGTAAAAACAGTGAGCTTTAATAACATAAATACACACACCTAGTCTTCAGTTCTTTGTGCAAGGTGTGCTTCAATCCGTGGATACCAATCCCAACAACACTGTTCACACACCAAGTAAGCTGCCCAATCTCACCCTGTGAGAGGTGTAACGTGCCTCCGGGAGTAACGACCACATGACCATTGAACAACCAATGAGAAGTAAAGTCAGTCCACTCCACACTGAAGTAAATTAGAGCCAAAACTCTAAATAAGGCTCCGTAGGCTCAAAATATACAGCCACCCACAAAGTGGCTCAAGGGCAGCAACAAAAACAAAATGTCAAAACAGGAGTAAAACAAAACATTAGTATAAACACCATCTATAGTACACCATTGTGAATGAACCTCCAACATGTTTCCTGCCCCACATGAAATCCCAAAAATGTTCTTTCATGATTCAGATAGAGAATACAATTTTAAACAATTTTCCATTTACTTCTATTATTTAATTTGCTTCCTTCTTTTGTTATCCTTTACTAAAAGGTTCATCTAGGTTCTAGCTGCTGATTGGTGGCTGCATAAATATAACAATTGTCATTGGCACACCCATGTGTTCAGTTAGAAACCAGTAGTGCATTGCAGCTCCTTCAACAAATGATACCAAGAGAATTAAACAAATTAGATAATAGAAGTAAATTAGAAAGTTGTTTAACATTGTATTCTGTATCTGAATCATGAAAGAGAATTGTTGGGTTTCATGACACTTTAAGGAACATATATGTGTAGTACACCAACTGGTTTACAATCCAAGCGCTGAAACAAAATAATAGAAACAAATAAATATGTGTGTACATATCTTTAAAAAATGTTGTCTGTTTAAAAAAAAACTTTTTTTCAAAATGTATATAGAAAAACATAAAGAAACAAAAATACAAGAGTGAAAAAAATTAAATAATAGTAATAATGAAAAAATAATAATAAGAAAACATAAGAAGAAAAATGAATAAATTATAATGATAAACTGATTTATTATTGTCCTTTAATGAGTTTTAAATCACTGGTTACATTCATACCATTTGAAGACCCTGTATTAAATGTGTAGATCCAATAAACTTCTTTTTATTTAGGGTCCCCAATCCATCTCCTCCAGTAAGGTTAACAGGTATTCTCAGTAAGGTTAATAGGTACTCTATCAATGGCTTGAAATTTAAAGATACTATAAGCAAAACAGATGGTTTGAGAATTAAAGGTGTCAGAAGACCTGTTTGATTCAAAATTTTTAGCCAAAGGTGTTTTTGGTACCCCACATTCGATGTTCCCTAACGTGGTCCTTTAAAAAAACAGGTTGTACGACCTACATATTGAAGGCCACATTGTTGGTATGTTATGAGACAACATAATTAGAATTACAGTCTAAGTGATGCCTTATCTGATATTCCAAATCTGTATTAGAGGACATAAATGTTGAACATATAATAACATGGCTACAATACTTACAAGGGAATCTCCTCAATTTAAAAAATATATTTATATATTTCTACAAGTAAGACAATATCTGTTTTTGAAAAATCAATTTTCGATCTATCTCCTATAGTATAGACCTTACTTGAAAAAAATCTAATGCTATTCTAAAGATAAGGTATTAAAGATAATAAGACTCTATATTGGAACAATTATGGTGAAGGCGCATAAATTGTTCCAAAGAAATTGACTTTTAACTAGAATCAGACCTCAATATAGTGTTGCAAGATGTAGTTTTTCTAAATTAAGGAATGTTATTTAAAGTATGCATTAGCCCTTAGAGATAGACTTGTGATGAGACGCTATGACAAAGCATTACTTGATAAAACCTTGCAAGAATTAAAAGGAATGGATAGGAAAGACTTGCTGAAGAAGTATTTGGTAATTTAAATTATACCAATTTTGCGGATTTTTATGCAGATGTATACCTAGGTATGTAAGAGAGTCTACAACTTTAAATGGAGATTCAAGTATACTGGATCTGGTCTTTTGTACCCACATACGTTCACTTTTAGTGTAATTTATTTTATATCCTGAAAAAGTACTGAAACGGTTTAAGCATGTTAAGAATAGAGGTATTGCTTGAGAGGTGTTGTATAGGAAGATTAACCGGTCATCTGCATATAATATAATTTTTAGTGTTGGTGTAGCCATAGGAATCCCTACGCATATTTGTCTTAACCCGATAGCCAGGGGTTCAAGAGCAATATTAAAAAGTAGAGGGGAAAGTGGACAACCCTGTCTAGTACCTTTTTTAATGATATTGCCTTGGTTAATGAGCCGTTAATCAGAAGGAAGGATATCGGTTTTCTATATAGGTTGTGGATAAAATAAACAGAATGTTTTTTAAATCCAAATTTTGCAATTGCTTTAAACAAATACTCCCATTCAATCGAATTAAAGGCCTTCTCGGCATCAAGTGTTAATAGAGCTGTATCATGTTTTAATTGTTTCCCTTTAATATTCTCTATGTTTCACATATAATCTAGAAATGTTGTAACTTTACGGATATTTTTAGACCATTTTCTTGATGCCATGAAGCCCGTTTGATCCGAGTGGATAATTCTATCAAGACAGCACATTAATCTAGCGGCCACAATTGATGTTAAGATTTTATAATCTGCATTCAAAACTGATATCGGTCTATATGAAGCTAGATCTTCTAATTATTTGCCTTTTTTTGGTATCAAGGTAATATTTGCTGAGTAGTGAACTGATATTGGGTTATTATGTACAAAATAATTATTGAAAAGTTTTTCTAGAACAGGGCTAATTTCTTCTACCAATATTTTCAAATATTCTGCAGGCAGACAGTAGATCAAGACTAACTTAGAAATATGGACAGCTTTCCCGTTGTCAATATCAGCAAGAGTTAGTCTTATTAAGACAATTATCTTCCCACAACTATTATACCCACTGCAGAATCTTCCTTTGCTTTTAAAAAAAATCTGACATAAATAAAATAAATGCTATGATTGCTAAATTTATCTGGCATGGCAGGAAAGCATGTATTTCTATTAATAAGCTAACCCAAAAACGTAACATCTTGCCTTATCCAATATTAGTTTACAATCTGGCTGCCCTGGTCAAAATTGCAATTGACTGGTTGGCAGAATCCAATTGGTTCTCCTCAATAGACATTGAAAGCTATATTATTTATCCTTTCTCTCAGAAAGCTATCCTACATAATTTACCTGGTGAAGTTCCTAGCAATGTAGGTAGTCTAATCACTATTAATAATGTAGTGATAGCATGGCGCAAATTCTGTGTTTTGATCTGAGCAAACTACTCTTTCTCTGAATATTTACCCATAATAGGTAATGCAGAAATTACCCCCGCAAGTAGTCAGAAAGCATTTAAGATCTGGGAGGAGAAGAGTTTGAAATATATCTACCAAATTCTACTGGATACGGATATAATAAGAACTGATAAGCACAGAGTGTGATCACTAAACTCCTGAGTTACCTAAGGGTCCCTTTCAAAGGGGTGGAAAATCAACAAAAATAGTTCAATTAATCAGGAGCGCTAAAAAGCTATTTATCGCTTTTAGCTTTTTAGCGCTCCTGATTAATTTAACTATTTTTGTTGATTTTCTACTAGATACGGGCCAAATAGCATCATTTGAATCTCTCACAATACAATTTGATCTTCACAGAAAATTCTGTTCGCCTATTTTCAAATACAACACTTTATTAATAGCAAGGATTGGGTATTTGATAGTAGTGATCCATGGTCTGATATTAGAATATGTATTCAAAAATCTGTTGGGGGAACCTCATCAATATCACTAATATATAATATAATGCTGGCTAAACAGTCAAATTTTTCTAGATAAAATATGCAATATATGGATACCCTACTTTCCAGATACGAACCACGAAAAAGTAAAGACAAGTTTTACCACACTAAGTAAATGCAGGGTTTCAATAAACTGGAAAGAGTCACACATGAAACTGTTGAATAATTACTATTTTACCCCTGTTAGATTGAAAATAATGTTTTTACCGCAAACATTCTTATGTCCACGCTGCTCATACTCGAAAGCAGACATTCTGCATATGTTCAGTCTCTGTCCAAAGATTTATCAATTTTGGAATAAGGTTACTTACTGGTTTAATAAAACCTATAGGGTTGATATTTCCATTGGGCCAGAAGAGATCATATTCCTTAAAACCCAAACAGATAATCAAAGCCTATATGGAAGCGTATTGAATACAGTAATCTTACTGTCCAGACACTTAAAATTGAAAGCTTGGAAGGGAAGAACAGCCCCTAGTTTTTCACTCTTCATTAGAGAAATACAGAATCAAATCATTTTTTAATCTTTCCATATACAATTAACAGGGGGAATTTTTTTTTAAAAGTTTCTAGTAGGATGGCTCCCTGTAATTAAAACTTACTCTCACCAAATCCAAAGATGTATATTAAACCCTTTCTTGAGTTCCAATAGCTTTGCAGAATTAATGTTGTTAGACGAATTTCCAGCATCATAGATCTCACTATACAGGGAGTGCAGAATTATTAGGCAAGTTGTATTTTTGAGGATTAATTTTATTATTGAACAACAACCATGTTCTCAATGAACCCAAAAAACTCATTAATATCAAAGCTGAATATTTTTGGAAGTAGTTTTTAGTTTCTTTTTAGTTTTAGCTATTTTAGGGGGATATCTGTGTGTGCAGGTGACTATTACTGTGCATAATTATTAGGCAACTTAACAAAAAACAAATATATACCCATTTCAATTATTTATTTTTACCAGTGAAACCAATATAACATCTCAACATTCACAAATATACATTTCTGACATTCAAAAACAAAACAAAAACAAATCAGTGACCAATATAGCCACCTTTATTTGCAAGGACACTCAAAAGCCTGCCATCCATGGATTCTGTCAGTGTTTTGATCTGTTCACCATCAACATTGCGTGCAGCAGCAACCACAGCCTCCCAGACACTGTTCAGAGAGGTGTACTGTTTTCCCTCCTTGTAAATCTCACATTTGATGATGGACCACAGGTTCTCAATGGGGTTCAGATCAGGTGAACAAGGAGGCCATGTCATTAGATTTTCTTCTTTTATACCCTTTCTTGCCAGCCACGCTGTGGAGTACTTGGACGCGTGTGATGGAGCATTGTCCTGCATGAAAATCATGTTTTTCTTGAAGAATGCAGACTTCTTCCTGTACCACTGCTTGAAGAAGGTGTCTTCCAGAAACTGGCAGTAGGACTGGGAGTTGAGCTTGACTCCATCCTCAACCCAAAAAGGCCCCACAAGCTCATCTTTGATGATACCAGCCCAAACCAGTACTCCACCTCCACCTTGCTGGCGTCTGAGTCGGACTGGAGCTCTCTGCCCTTTACCAATCCAGCCACGGGCCCATCCATCTGGCCCATCAAGACTCACTCTCATTTCATCAGTCCATAAAACCTTAGAAAAATCAGTCTTGAGATATTTCTTGGCCCAGTCTTGACGTTTCAGCTTGTGTGTCTTGTTCAGTGGTGGTCGTCTTTCAGCCTTTCTTACCTTGGTCATGTCTCTGAGTATTGCACACCTTGTGCTTTTGGGCACTCCAGTGATGTTGCAGCTCTGAAATATGGCCAAACTGGTGGCAAGTGGAATCTTGGCAGCTGCACGCTTGACTTTTCTCAGTTCATGGGCAGTTATTTTGCGCCTTGGTTTTTCCACACGCTTCTTGCGACCCTGTTGACTATTTTGAATGAAACGCTTGATTGTTCGATGATCACGCTTCAGAAGCTTTGCAATTTTAAGAGTGCTGCATCCCTCTGCAAGATATCTCACTATTTTTGACTTTTCTGAGCCTGTCAAGTTCTTCTTTTGACCCATTTTGCCAAAGGAAAGGAAGTTGCCTAATAATTATGCACACCTGATATAGGGTGTTGATGTCATTAGACCACACCCCTTCTCATTACAGAGATGCACATCACCTATAAATGCTTAATTGGTAGAAGGCTTTCGAGCCTATACAGCTTGGAGTAAGACAACATGCATAAAGAGGATGATGTGGTCAAAATACTCATTTGCCTAATAATTCTGCACTCCCTGTATAGAGAATTATACTAATAGTTATAAAACCTTTGTTTCAGTCTCGTTAACCTATGACTCTGAGTCGTGTTGCATGACTTGGGGTTTGGGTTCTGGGAGACAGGGGGGGGGGATTTTTTTTTTTTCTCTCTCTTTCCTGGTAATTTGTGTTTTATTATTTTCAGAAAAATATTATTCCAAGTGGTAATTATGAACAAGAAGGTAAAACTTGTTTTGATGAGCTGAATTTCTGATGTTAATGATTTTCAGCTAAAAATGTATGTTCATTTTCCTTTACCTTGTATTCGAGATTGGATTGTAATTAATAAATATATATTTTTTAAAAAAAAAGGAAAGACTTGCTGTTTGATAAAAGAGAGAGTCAAGATCACATGGATAGCAGTGGTATACTAACATGTATTACTAGATATAGTTAACAATATGACAACATTTGTCAAATAAAAAATATTTATCATTAATTTCTAGAGATCCTAAGTTAAAACCTTATTTTCCGAAGGTCATTAGATTTGTTTCTAGGAAGGCCTATATTATAGGAGATAGAATAAAAGGGGATTTTTTTAAAAAAATTGAGTACTCAGCATTGGCTTACTCATCGAAATGTTTCTTTTTTGTTGTGTGGGAGATCCTCTTGTATGTGTTGGAGCCATGTTATTTTAAATCCAACATTTATGTCCTCTAATACAGGTTTGGAATATCAGATAAGACACCACTTAGATTGTAATTCTAATGATGTTGTCTATCTCATAACATGTCAACAATGTGGCCTTCAATATTTAGGACCGCATTAGGGAACATATTTTGTCTCTGGAGTACCTAAACATTTTGCATTACACAGATCTTCGGACACCTTTAATTCTCAAACCATCTGTTTTGCTTATAGTATGTTTAAATTCCAAGCCATTGATAGAGTACCCTAAATAAAAAAGAATTTTATTGGAGCTACACATTGAATACAGGGTCCCCAAATGATATGAATGTGACCAGTGATTTAAAACTCATTGTAGGACAATAATAAATCAGTACTAGTTTATCATTATCATTTATTCATTTTTCTTATTATTTTTTTTATTTTTTCATTATTACTATTTTATTTTTTACTTATCAATTGCCATTTGTATTTTGTTTCTATATAAATTTTGAAAAAAAAGTGTTTTTTAAAAAAAAAGACAAACGGCTAGATTTAGAGTTCTGCGGCCAAAGGTGTGCGTTAGCTACGCGTGTATTTTTCCCCCCCGCACCTTTTAAATACCGCTGGTATTTAGAGTTCACAGAAGGGCTGCGTTAGGCTCCAAAAAAGGGAGTGTAGAGCATATTTACCGCCACTGCCACTCTAAATACCAGCATTGCTTACGGACGCGGCCAGCTTCAAAAACGTGCTCGTGAACGATTCCCCCATAGGAAACAATGGGGCTGTTTGAGCTGAAAAAAAACCTAACACATGCAAAAAAGCAGCGTTAAGCTCCTAACGCAGCCCCATTGTTTCCTATGGGGAAACACTACCTAAGTCTGCACCTAACACCCTAACATGAACCCCGAGTCTAAACACCCATAACCTTACACTCATTAACCCCTAATCTGCCGACCCCACTATCGCTGACCCCTGCATATTATTATTAACCCCTAATCTGCCGCTCCGTACACCGCCGCAACCTACGTTATCCCTATGTACCCCTAATCTGCTGCCCCTAACACCGACAACCCCTATATTATATTTATTAACCCCTAATCTGCCGCACCCGCTATCGCTGACCCCTGCATATTATTATTAACCCCTAATCTGCCGCTCCGCACACCGCCGCAACCTACGTTATCCCTATGTACCCCTAATCTGCTGCCCCTAACACCGCCGACCCCTATATTATATTTATTAACCCCTAATCTGCCGCTCCCAACGTCGCCTCCACCTACCTACAATAATTAACCCCTAATCTGCTGACCGGACGTCACCGCTACTCTAATAAATGTATTAACCCCTAAAGCTAAGTCTAACCCTAACACTAACACACCCCTAACTTAAATATAATTTAAATTTAACGAAATAAATTAACTCTTATTAAATAAATTATTCCTATTTAAAGCTAAATACTTACCTGTAAAATAAACCCTAATATAGCTACAATATAAATAATAATTATATTGTAGCTATTTTAGGATTAATTTTACCAGGTACAATAGCTATTGAATAGTTAAGAACTATTTAATAGTTACCTAGTTAAAATAATTACAAAATTACCTGTAAAATAAATCCTAACCTAAGTTACAATTAAACCTAACACTACACTATCAATAAATAAATTAAATAAACTACCTACAATTATCTACAATTAAACCTAACACTACACTATCAATAAATTAATTACATAAAATACCTACAAATAAATACAATTAAATAAACTAACTAAAGTACAAAAAATAAAAAAGAACTAAGTTACAAAAAATAAAAAAAATATTTACAAACATTAGAAAAATATTACAACAATTTTAAACTAATTACACCTACTCTAAGCCCCCTAAAAAAATAACAAAGCCCCCCAAAATAAAAAAAAATGCCGTACCCTATTCTAAAATTAAAATAGAAAAGCTCTTTTACCTTACCAGCCCTTAAAATGGCCCTTTGGCTGTTCCGATCAGCCAATAGAATGCGAGCTCAATCTGATTGGCTGATCGGATCAACCAATCGGATTGAACTTGATTGGCTGATTCCATCAGCCAATCAGAATTTTCCTACCTTAATTCCGATTGTCTGATAGAATCCTATCAGCCAATCGGAATTCGAGGGACGCCATCTTCGATGACGTCCGTCATTTAAAGGAACCTTCATTCGGACTTAGGACGTCGCAAGCAGAGGATGGATCCGCGCCGGAGGTCTTCAAGATGGAGCCGGTCGTCATCGGATGGAAAAACGTAGAAGATGCGGCTTGGATGAAGATGTTTGCCGGTCCGGAACGACTCTTCTGCCCAGATAGGATGAAGACTTCTGCCCGAAGATGGAATTCTTTAGCCGCCGCTTGGATCCAGACTTCAGCCGGAGGATGGACGTCACTCTTCAACCCCCGCTTGGGTTTGGATGAAGATTTCGGAGGCTCTTCTGGACAAATCGGGACCCGGTGTGGTGAAGACAAGGTAGGGAGATCTTCAGGGGCTTAGTGTTAGGTTTATTTAAGGGGGGTTTGGGTTAGATTAGGGGTATGTGGGTGGTGGGTTGTAATGTTGGGGGGTATTGTATGTTTTTTTTTACAGGCAAAAGAGCTGAATTCTTTGGGGCATGCCCCGCAAAGGGCCCTTTTAAGGGCTGGTAAGGTAAAAGAGCTTTTCTATTTTAATTTTAGAATAGGGTAGGGCATTTTTTTTATTTTGGGGGGCTTTGTTATTTTATTAGGGGGCTTAGAGTAGGTGTAATTAGTTTAAAATTGTTGTAATATTTTTCTAATGTTTGTAAATATTTTTTTATTTTTTGTAACTTAGTTCTTTTTTATTTTTTGTACTTTAGTTAGTTTATTTATAACTATTTAATAGCTATTGTACCTGGTTAAAATAAATGCAAAGTTGCCTGTAAAATAAATATTAATCCTAAAATAGCTACAATATAATTATAATTTATATTGTAGCTATATTAGGGTTTATTTTACAGGTAAGTATTTAGCTTTAAATAGGAATAATCTATTTAATAAGAGTTCATTTATTTCGTTAGATTTAAATTATATTTAATTTAGGGGGGTGTTAGTGTTAGGGTTAGACTTAGCTTTAGGGGTTAATACATTTATTATAGTGTTGGCGAGGTCCGGTCGGCAGATTAGGGGTTAATACTTGAAGTTAGGTGTCGGTGAGGTTAGGGAGGGCAGATTAGGGGTTAATACTATTTATTATAGGGTTATTGAGGCGGGAGTGAGACGGATTAGGGGTTAATAACTTTATTATAGTAGCGTGAGGTCCGGTCGGCAGATTAGGGGTTAATAATTATAGGTAAGGTAGCAGCGACATTGGGGGGGCAGATTAGGGGTTAATAAATATTATGTAGGGGTCGGCGGTGTTAGGGGCAGCAGATTAGGGGTACATAGGTATAATGTAGGTTGCGGTGGTTTACGGAGCGGCAGATTAGGGGTTAAAAAAATATGCAGGTGTCAGCGATAGCGGGGGCGGCAGATTAGGGGTTAATAAATATTATGTAGGTGTTGGCGGTATTAGGGGCAGCAGATTAGGGGTACATAGGGATAACGTAGGTGGCGGCGGTGTGCGGTCGGCAGATTAGGGGTTAAAAAATTTTAATAGAGTGGCGGCGATGTGGGGGGACCTCGGTTTAGGGGTACATAGGTAGTTTATGGGTGCTAGTGTACTTTAGAGCACAGTAGTTAAGAGCTTTATGAACCGGCGTTAGCCCAGAAAGCTCTTAACTCCTGGTTTTTTTCTGCGGCGGGAGTTTTGTCGTTAGAGTTCTAACGCTCACTTCAGCCACGACTCTAAATACCGGCGTTAGAAAGATCCCATTGAAAAGATAGGATACGCAATTGACGTAAGGGGATCTGCGGTATGGAAAAGTCGCGGCTGGAAAGTGAGCGTTAGACCCTTTCCTGGCTGACTCTAAATACCAGCGGTAGCCCAAAACCAGCGTTAGGAGCCTCTAACGCTGGTTTTGACGGCTAACGCCAAACTCTAAATATAGCCGAGAATTTTTTAAAGATATGTACACAAATGTTTACTTTTTATTCTATTATTTTGTTTCAGTGCTTTGATTGTAAACCAGTTGATGTGCTAGACATATATGTAAAAATTAAAAGAAAGAAGGGTGTTATAGCCTTAGCTATGAACAGTGGATAGTGTTAAGACCCTATATAAAGAGAAAACAGTATACTTTTTGTGACACAATAGCAATAGTAAGTAATAGTGAGAAAGCTTAGCAGAAAAATTCTTGAAAGGACTCTGTGTCGCTTATGCCTATGGAAAGGTCCCTTACACTCTTTCTACATGATGAAATGATAGTAATCAATATAAGGAGCAGTATTAGTGCGCAGGAGAGATATAGGTTTTACAATAAGAGATTTAAAATAGAAGTCAATGTAAAGTTCATACAGCAGTTTGAGTTGTTCCAATAAGGGAGCTCCAAATTTTAATAATAACTTTACAAGTCTGGAAAAGTTCAAAAATATTGTCCCAGTACGTTTGTATTCAAGAAAATGATAGAAATAGGTACTCACCAAACCCTACCTCAATCCTATGAGGTAAGGGCAATGCTCTGTCACGGATAGGGGAAGATGTTTACCCCCACCATTGTTTCATAACTTCAATGTCTCTTAGAGGTGGTAGTCTGATTAAATATTTATTGACAGTCTCATTCCGAAGGAAAAGACAAGAGATAAAAATCAGGGGACATCCAATAGTGTAAAACTGTTTAATCGAATTAATATTAATAATACAATTAAAATGCTTACAAATTCAAACCTAAATCAGTATCAGGTAAGTGATAGCTGGTATTAAAGTTGTATGTTCAGATAGTCCATTTTACCTGAAGTTATCCGGATCAGTGTCTGCAAGGAAAAGGTCGGCCTCAGGTACAGTATAATATGGATTATGATAGCCTTGGTGACTCTATAGTCCCAATTTTATTAAAGACAGGAGGCAAGTATTTTGCTTTATTTTATTTACTTTCTAAACTCCAGCAGTAATACAAGTACAGAAAAAAGAAACATAGTATATCTGGACAACCAGATCACAGTACACGGTAACAATCCACTTCCTCTTTCTTTACTGGTCCAGACCGAACCAATCCTCAGGAACTGTAGAATATAAGACCAACGGGTCTCCAACGGAACCGGAACGT
This sequence comes from Bombina bombina, assembly GCF_027579735.1. Taxonomy (NCBI): domain Eukaryota; kingdom Metazoa; phylum Chordata; class Amphibia; order Anura; family Bombinatoridae; genus Bombina; species Bombina bombina. Next base: position 339,619,908 of record NC_069503.1, read on the forward strand.
GATTCCTTAACAAATAACTCCCAGGAAGATATCCTGAACTCGAAGTCAGATTATTCCCACTAGAATAAAACAAATAATGCATAAAAGTAACACAAAATATATATATATATATATATATATATATATATATATATATATATATATATATATATATATATATATATATATATATATCATATATATACAAATAGGGAGGGAAAAAAGAGGTTTACTCAAGGGGGGGGGGCAAAATACTCGCCTTCTGTCTTTAATAAAATTGGGACTATAGAGTCACCAAGGCTATCATAATCCATATTTTATGACAAGATAGGAGGCTCCTATTTTGCTTTTTAAAGCTTAAGTATCTAACAGTGACAAAACAACCTGAGAAATAGGTTTAAAATAAAATTTACAAAATATAGAGTCAGAAGACCAGTCTGATGCAGCCAGTAAGTCTTGCAAAGAGCAACCTTTCCTAAAGGCACAAGTGGCTGCCAACCCTCTGAGTGAACTCTGAAGGAGGATGGGATGTGAGCTAGGGACATGACCCATTGTATCCATCTGTCAATAGTAGGAACCGATATGGGACGAAAGGGTTGAATATAGGAAATCAGTAAAGAGCCTTTATCTGATGTACGTAAAGGAGCAGTGTGAGCGCAGTATTCTTTAAGGCATCTTGCTACACATAGTAGAGGTTCTGAATCTAGATAAGGGTAAGATAAAAAGGACAAAAAGGTTTTATTCTATTAATTATTCTATTAATATGAAACTGTAAACCTGACGGAGATAGAGAAAATCTGTCTACATCAAGAGCCTGAACATCAGAAGGCTCTTCTAAAGGAGAGAAGACAGAGAAGGGAGGCCAATTTAGCTGACAGTTGTTTCATGGATAGCAAGGAGTTATCCGGCCGAGATTGAAATAAGGACAGAAGTTTTGATACCTCCCAAAGGGATTTATAACGAGATTGAGGGGTGATCCTAAGACAAATATCCCTCAGGAGGCGAGAGATGAGAGGGTCCTTACCAACCGGTAAGCCATTAACCGATAAGTGGGCCGCTGAAATGGCCGAGTGAAAGAGATTAACCGTACAATAGGCTTTCCCTTGTTCATATAGATGCGCAAGGAAATTAGCTATAATCACCGGAGGTGCTGAAAAGTGATCCATACATTCTGCCAAGCACAAATGAACCCTGATCGACCAAGCAGATTTATTGGACCGCCCAGTTCCAGGGGCCCAGAAATCTCTGAGGAGACCCTGAGCTGCTTGATCCACAAATAATTTTGAAGAAACAGCACACCTTTGCTTTTTCAGTGGGGCACGGAACAAAACGGACTTGCCAGGTCCCAGTCAATCCAGATTCAAAGAGTATTCCAGCCACCAAGTTTTCTTAAAAGACCTTTATTTCACATAGGGTCCCAAAGAAACAGTTACAACGTTTCAAGCCACACCAGGCTCTTAATCATGTATAATTAGATACACAGGTGTATGCCTTATATACCCTTACCTGTTATTCTACATCCTGTGTTAGAATCCAACTGCACAACAGTGCCATCTTGTGGATGCAATAATTCAATGCAACTCCAAATTCAACACAGGAGGTGAATAAACACATAGATAAAATCACTTAAAAAGACATATACAACCAAGTACAAATTTAAAAAGAGGAACAATGCACAGCAAAATTATTTCAATCAACTGATGTTATTTATGTTGTTAATAGAGAAAAGGATTTTTATCCTAATATATTATCACAGGTTCTATTAGAGAAAAAGACTCCAGTCAAAATCTTTGTTCATACCCCTTGGCTTCATGGATTCTAGTTTATATACCCAGAACATCTCTCTCATTTTTAATAGTTGTTCCCTATCTCCACCCCTTCTAGGCCTATCTACTTGTTCAATAATTTGAAACCTAAGTTGGCTGATATTATGACCCATAGAGAGGAAGTGAGAGGAAATTGGTGCCTCTTTATTCTTGCATCTAATATTAGATTTGTGTTCAGTTATCCTCTCCCTTACCTCTCTACAGGTCTCGCCAATATAAATTTGGCCACACGGACATTTAATAAGATAGATACAGTATGTAGCCCTGCATGTGAGATACTTATTTATTTTATATTTCTTCCCAGTAATGGAATGATGAAAAATTTCCCCCTTGATCATAGAGCTACAGTTGGAACAGTTCAGACATTGGTAGCAACCATATCTCTTAGGCCCAATAGTTTTCTGGCTCTCTTGTTTACAGCTACCAATATCTGAATGTACCAACTCATCTTTAATACTTCTGTTTTTCTTATAAGCCACCATTAAATTTTCTTTAAATTCCAAGACTTCTGGATGGCAGTCTTTTATTATATGCCAATTTTTCTTCAAGATACCAGGGGAAGCATGAAGGAGTGAAGGACTCACCTTGGTTAGTGGGAACTGGAAGGTTTTGAGGATGACCTCTGGCTCGGAAGGGCCGGCTTCTTGTAGGGAACAATGGTCTAATTTGTGGAGCATATTGTTGGCGGAAGGAGCCTCTGACTGTTGCTCGGCTGGACGAACGACCCCTGAAACATCCAGCCCTGGCAAAATAAACCCTGTTATAGAGCACTCTGCACACATTGGACTGAGCTCTGTCCAAAGAGGTAAATGTAGAAACAAATCTATTCAGATCTTGAATAAAGGATTCCCCAAAGAGCAATCCTTTGGCTGAGGAGCTGCCTTCTGTCTTTGCCATATCAGCCAGTTTAGGGTCTAGCCTGGCAAGAGCTGCCCTACGCCTCTCAGTAGAGAGTGCTACATTGGTGTTGCCTAGGAGGGAAACTGTGCGTTGTGCCCATTCTCTGACCTGCTGAGGGTCCAAGGGTTGTGAAGTTACCATTGCCTGATCGGCGAGCTGTAAAATTTGTGTGATGGGGCCCACCATGTCTAATAATTTATCTTGGGCCGACCTAAGTGATTTGTCTAGGCCCCTTCTAGGGTCTCTCCTAACCCTGGTGAGGAAAGTCACCAGAGTGGAGTCGAATTCAGGGGTTGAAGATTCCCTATCTGGGAGCACGGGACGTGGGCATTCTGCCCATAATTTATTCCTCGTGGGAATAGGGAGGGTCTTTCTTAGCCATATCTGTAAGTAATGCATTATATGTGGTGAAGGGGACCATTCAGATGACCGTGAGTGTCTTATTTGGTGAGGGTCAAACATGAGTTGACCTAAGGGGTCGATTATGGTTTGGGCAGGGTAGGTGTCAGTGTCCTCTTGAGGACAGGGTGTTTTGTGAGGCTCTTCAGGCCAATCTTCCTCTGACTCATGATTTGATAGGTACCCGTCTAGGTAGTACATGGGTTTATTTGGTTCAGAGGTAGTATTATTGTCATTGTCTTTCCTTATTATTACTCCAGGGATAGGGGTTATGGCAGGCTTATTTTTCTTAGTAAGGGGGGGGGGGTTCCCATGGGTGTTTGGATTTGGAAGTTTGCTTTTTAGAGGTCTCTGGTTCAGAGGGGTTATGCGTCAGGACCGGAGTTTCAAGGGTCTCCTGTATCATGTTTTCACCATAGATGAAATATCTGCTAGGACTGTATGTCAATAGGGGTTTGTTTATCATCATCAGACATGATATCTGATTATTAAATAAAGGAATAAATAAAATATATATCTATATATAATGATATGGTTAATACATGTATTTTTTGCCTACTGCAGAGCTCAGAGAGTATGGCCAAATGCCAGAAAAACTCTTCTGTATAGTTTTGTTAAATGGATACTTTTTTCTTTGTTGTTTCCTTTAGATATTATTCACAGGTATTGTTGGATATTGAGCCGTATCTGCAGGTGTATATAAATTACTTTAGTACCCCATATATTATTTGATTGTATCATTTAACTTTAAAATAAGTACCATTTTTCTTACTGCAAATACGTTTTGGTTGGTGGTATAGTGGAAAATAAAATCCAAGATGGCCGCGGTCACGTGGTGACGTCCCATGCGTAGTAAGCAAGTATTGCAAAATTCCTCTACCAAGATGGTTGCCGGGGCACCACTCGTGGTGGTAAAAAGTGCACCCAGACATCGATACTGTCAGAAGATATGTAAGCCTTCAATCTAGATCCACTACGCTACCAACAATACTTAATTTTACATCATTATTATATATTATAGTTACACAAACAGTTTTAATAGAAAAGTTAAGATAGAGAAAAGTTTGAAATCACAAACAAATATTAAAGTATATTTTAGAACTATATTAGTTAGAAAAGGATGTAGAAAATAATCCACTCTCAATGAATGAGTGGCAGGGAAAATAGTATTAGATCTCAAGAAACAGAGAAATACAATGCAATTTGAAAATCAATTCACCTTGCTGCTGGAGCAGTAAAGAAAGAGGAAGTGGATTGTCCAGAGCCTGGCTTTATTGATGTGTACTGTGATCTGATTGGTTGTCCAGATGTACTATGTTTCTTTTTTCTGTACTTGTATTACTGCTGAAGTTTAGAAAGTAAAGAAAGTAAAGCAAAATAGGAGCCTCCTGTCTTGTCATAAAATCTTGCGCTTTTCAAAGTACAATGCTTTTTACTTCTTTGTCAGAGGTATGGGCGAGGTGGTGTCTTGGTCCTTATATAAAAGTTCTTACTGTCTAGACCACTGCAAATTCTCCCTCACACTTAGAGCAATGCAGACGGCAATCTGAGTACAAAAATGTAGATCACGACTCACTGACGTCCGGGCACCCCTGTTTTAGATGATTGATTTAAGAATTTCAAGGACTGCAAAGTTCTACCATCACAGTACAGTTTACATGTACTAAATCATATATTTGTTATTCTTTGTGAATGATCAATAGTTCACTGGAAAAGTATTGCTCTGTTTGATTTTGAACACAATTTGCACCTAATTTTATTACATTTTCTTAAAGGGACAGTAAAGTAAAAAAAAAAAAAAACTTTCATGATTAAAATAGGGCATGTAATTTTAAACAACTTTCCAATTTACTTTTTTTTTTTACCAATTTTGCTTTGTTCTCTTGGTATTCTTAGTTGAAAGCTAAATCTGGGAGGTTCATATGCTAGTTTCTTAGACCTTGAAGGCCGCCTCTAATCTGAAAGCATTTTGACAGTTTTTCACCACTAGAGGGCGTTAGTTCATGTGTTTCATGTAGATAACATTGAACTCAGGCACGTGAAGCTCCTAGGAGTCAGCACTGATTGGCTAAAAATGTAAGTCTGTCAAAAGAACTGAAATAAGGGGGCAGTTTGCAGAGGCTTAGATATAAGGTAATCAAAGAGGTAAAAAGTGTATGTTTATTACTGTGTTGGTTATGCAAAATTTCGGAATGGGTAATAAAGGAATTATCTACCTTTTTAAACAACAAAAATTCTGGTGTTTAATGTCCTTTTAATTCTGGCAAATTATAATTACGACTTTTCTACTTGTTTTCAGCATATGGATGATCACAGAGGCAGCTCTTTTGTTAGTGATATAAAATTCATATATGAGGCTTCATCTTTTTATTACCCATTAAACATGTTCCTATAATGTATTTCCTTTTTTTATTTAGTTAATAATTTATGTTTTATAGTTCAGTTGCACTACATTTTCAATAATAATGTGGAAACAAAGGAGAAGGAGGAGAAAGAGAGAAAGAAAAAAGAAAGAGAGAAAGGATAGAGAGAGGGAAGGTTGAGGGGCAGAAATAGATTTGAAAATAAAAAGAGCATGGGTGAGAGAGCAAAGAGACAATTGAGAGAGAGGGGTTGACAAGAGAAAATGAGAGAGTAAAGGAGACAGAGGGAAAAGGAAGATAGTGGAGAGAAAGAATACAGTTTATGGATAGCGAAGGGAGAGAGGAGTAGTTAAAAAAAAAAACAAATAGAATAAGAGTTGGAGAGACCAACAGAGACAGCATAGAAAACTGTGAAGGAAGAGAACAAAGTGAGGATTGAGAAAGAAAACAGAATTAAGAGGAGAGAACAGAGAGAGAATGAGGAGAAAATGAGAAAAAGAAAAGTGTTAAAAGAGAGGAGGGGGAGGGAGAGATGGAAAAGAGAAGAAAGTAAAGAGAGAGGAGGGAGTGGGAGAAATAAGGGGGAGAAAGAGAAGTGAGGAAGAGAAAGAAGATAAACAGAGAGAGAGAGAGAGAGAGAGAGAGAGAGAGAAGCAGAGAATGAGTGAAGAGAGAGGGGAAAGAGAGAATGGAAAGAAGAGGGAAAGGCGTGAAAGAAAAGAGGAAGAGAGGCCATAGGAAGAGGGTGAAGAGGGGGGACACAGAGTAGAGTTATAAAATAATCAATCTTACTAGCAGCTTATCACCTGTTGTTACAAAGCTGTGTCTTCTTGTGAACTGTAGGAGGGGAGCCTAGGAGATACTTGACAATAACCAGATTAAGCTCAGCCTAATTTTTCCTCTTGCTTGTTCTTACTGTCTGTGAAAACAAACAATACACATTTTTATGCCACGGCACAAGACCTTAGGTGGTCCAACTGCAGATAATTTAATATATATGCAATTAATTGTTTACAATTGTAATTAACAGTCAAAATCAGAATCCTTAATACACACATCATTATTGTGTTACTCTATTTACCGCTAAATATAAGTAACTTTTTCATTTATATCTTTTAACTCCACAGGTTCTCCTTATATTATGTAGGTATAGCAGCATTTGTTCTACTTGGTGGTTATGTGCAAGTTTCATTTTGGGTGTTGGCTGCTGCCAGACAGACCAGAAAAATGAGGAAAGCTTTTTTTCATTCAGTATTGTCTCAAGACATGAGCTGGTTTGATGTCACTAAATCTGGAGAACTAAATACCCGTCTTACTGAGTAAGAAACCTCTTTTACTTTTTGTTTGTTAAACGTAATAATTTTGTTTTGTATAATTGCTGATATCATGTTTTTTTTTACCAGAGACATAAATAAAATCAATGACGGAATTGGAGACAAAGTTGGTCATCTTTTCCAAAATATTTCAACATGTCTAACAGGTGTAATCATTTCTCTAGCGTATGGGTGGAAGCTCTCATTAGTTATGATGGCTACAAGTCCACTTGTAGCAATATCAACAGCAATATGCTCTAAGGTAAGGGATTATGGGTCTTCGTATTTATACTGTAAAACATGACATTAAAACAGATTTAATTATGTATTTATTTCTTATATTTACTCATTAGCATTTTTTTTATTACAGATGCTTGTCTCATTGACAAGTAAGGAACTGTCAGCTTATGCTAAAGCAGGGGCAGTGGCTGAAGAAGTGCTCTCATCTATACGCACTGTTGTGGCCTTTGGTGGACAGGAGAAAGAAATACAAAGGTTTGCATTTGACTTTATTATGTTCACAATTTGTTTGTAGGGTTGCCAGCTGTCCTCCACAAAAATGCTGGACAATCTACAGATGCTTGGGTACAATGGTAGGTGGAGTCACACAATGACTCCCCCAATCTTGATCCCTCCATGTATATTTTTCCAGGGCCGGCCTTTGGGCAAGGTGATCAAGGCGGCCACCTCGTTCCCCATGGTTAGGGGGCCCCGCCGCACCAGTTAAAACAAAAACAATACATTTTTTTGGACATTTTTTTTTTATTTTTAATTTTTTAAATTTAAATGTATTTTTTGGCACCATTTTTTTTATTTTGGGCGCAGGAGTGAGGAGGGCGGTGCGGTGCTAAGAGGGGAGGAGGCGGAGCACCAAGGCAGTCAGTCAAGTCAGCAGCAGAGTGGGGCCCGCTGGCCCTGGGGAATCGCAGACAGCGAGACGTGGTGAGTCAGTTACTGTCAAACAGTGGCCAGGAGTGGGACATATGCCAATTTCATTCTCAGTGAAGTCTAGTTATGCCCCTTATCTCACCTCTGTCAAAAATGAATGCGGGAGTTCCTTTTCAAATCAAAACCACCACATATTCCTCCCCAAGACCATAAACCTGTCTACACAAGACTGTACATCTGCAGCTGCTGGACTTATGCTCTATGTACATCATTTTACATTCAAAAACCTTCCCTTATTTTTTTTCCCACATGAAATAAAACATCAAGGTCCAAAGGATACAGTTCGGGAAACATTACAATATTGTAGTGAGGTGAGGGTATTATCCAGTCACCTTATTACTCATTACAATACATTTTGTGCACTAAGGCGACATACTGTGGTGTTTTAGTGGCCGTTCCTCCTCAGTAACACAGTTTTGTCTACATCAGGAGGAGAGCTGTCAATCACCAGCCTCCATTTCAAATTAGTAACCGACAATCCTTTGTGCCTTGTTCTGTGGCATTAAGAGTAGACAGTGATTGACAGTTCTTCTGAACAGGTTCTTTAACAGGCCGGGTCTTAATTTACTCAAATTACCCTCAATTTGTAGCTCATCCTTGGCAACTGGACAAGTAGAGACTAGAAAAGCCCGTTTTGTTTTGCAGTGGATTTCTTTTTGTGATGTTAGTTAATGTGACAAAATGACATAGGTAACTTTGTGCATACTATGAAATAATTAGAAAATTGCAAATGATTCTGGTAAAAAATAGTCATTCTGAGGTGTGTCTTGTTATTTAAATGTTTTTCAACTACTGCTTTGGTCGAATTTAAAAGCATTATTTAGCTGAGCTGGTTAGTTATTAACAGATATTTGCTGCATATCTTCACACGGCATTAACCTAATATAACATGTCACATACCTAACAAACGGCTAGTTTACGAGTTTTGCAGTATGAGTGAAAAAGCAGCGTTAAGGCTCATATTGCTGCTTTTTCACTACAGCTGGTATTACGAGTCTTGCAGGTTAAGGGGCACCGCACACTTATTTGGCCTTAACGCAAATTAGCTTACGCAATTTGCGTAAAGTCTTTTTTCAATGGGACTTCCACAGCGCCGGTATTACGAGTCTGCTTGGGAGGCCAAAAAGTGAGCGGTACACCCTATACCGTTAAGATCCATACCGTAAACTGAAAGTCAGTAGTTAAGAGTTTTACGCTACAAAGCTGTAACATAAAACTCATAACTAAAGTGCTAAAAAGTACACTAACACCCATAAACTACCTATTAACCCCTAAACCGAGGCCCTCCCACATCACAAACACTAAAATAAAATTATTAACCCCTTATCTCCCGCTCTGGACATCGCCGCCACTAGAATAAATATATTAACCCCTAAACCACTGTACTCCCGCCTAGCAAACACTAGTTAAATATTATTAACCCCTAATCTGCCGCCCCTAACATCGCCGCCACTTACCTACATTTATTAAACCCTAATCTGCCACCCCAACGTCGCCGTCACTATTCTAAATTTATTAACCCCTAAACATAAGTCTAACCCTAACCCTATCACCCCCTAACTTAAATATAATTAAAATAAATCTAAATAAAACCTACTATCATTACCTAAATAATTCCTTTTTAAAACTAAATACTTACCTGTAAAATAAACCCTAAGCTAGCTATAATATAACTAATAGTTACATTGTATCCAGCTTAGGGTTTATTTTTATTTCACAGGCAAGTTTGTATTTATTTTAACTAGGTAGAATAGTTACTAAATAGTTATTAACTATTTACTAACTACCTAGCTAAAATAAATACAAATTTCCCTGTAAAATAAAACCTAACCTGAGTTACACTAACACCTAACCTTACACTACAATTAAATAAATTACCTAAATTAAATACAATTACCTAAAATACAAAAAAACCCCACTAAATTACACAAAATAAAAAAATAAATTATCAGATATTTAAACTAATTACACCTAATCTAATACCCCTATGAAAATAAAAAAAGCCCTCCCAAAATAAAAAAAACCCAAGCCTAAACTAAACTAAACTACCAATAGCCTTTTGCAGGGCATTACCCCAAAGAAATTAGCTCTTTTACCTGTTAAAAAAATACAAACACCCCCCAACAGTAAAACCTACCACCCACACAACCAACCCCCCAAATAAAATCCTAACTAAAAAAACTAAGCTCCCCATTGCCCTGAAAAGGGCATTTGGATGGGCATTGCCCTTAAAAGGGCATTTAGCTCTTTTTCAGTTGCCCAAACCCTAATCTAAAAATAAAACCCACCCAATAAACCCTTAAAAAAACCTAACACTAACCCCCAAAGATCCACTTACAGTTTTGAAGACTGGACATCAAATCCTAAATGAAGCCGGGAGAAGTCTTCATCCAAGCGGCAAGAAGTCCTCAACGAAGCGGGGATAAGTCTTTATCCAACCCGGCAGAAGTGGTCCTCCAGATGGGCAGAAGTCTTCATCCAGATGGCATCTTCTATCTTATCCATCCGGCGTGGAGCAGGTCCATCTTCAAGACATCCGGCGCGGAGCATCCTCTTCAATCAAAGTCTTCTTCCAGAATGAAGGTTCCTTTAAGTGACGTCATCCAAGATTGTGTCCCTTGAATTCCGATTGGCAATCAGCCAATAGGATTGAGCTCGCATTCTATTGGCTGATTGGAACAGCCAATAGAATGCAAGCTCAATCCTATTGGCTGATTGGATCAGCTAAAAGGATTTTTTCACCTTTAATTCCGATTGGGTGATAGAATTCTATCAGCCAATCGGAATTCAAGGGATGCCATCTTGGATGACGTCACTTAAAGGAACCTTCATTATGGAAAAAGACTTTGATTGAAGAGGATGCTCCGTGCCAGATGTCTTGAAGATGGACCCGCTCCGCGCCGGATGGATGAAGATAGAAGATGCCGTCTGGAAGAAGACTTCTGCCCGTCTGGAGGACCACTTCTGCCGGCTTGGATGAAGACTTCTCCCAGCTTTGTTGAGGACTTCTTGCTGCTTGGAAGAAGACTACTCCGGGGTTCATTTAGGATGGATGTCTGGTCTTCAAAACTGTAAGTGGATCTTCGGGGGTTAGTGTAAGGTTTTTTTTAAGGGTTTATTGGGTGGGTTTTATTTTTAGATTAGGGTTTGGGCAATTGAAAAAGAGCTAAATGCCCTTTTAAGGGCAATGCCCATCCAAATGCCCTTTTCAGGGCAATGGGGAGCTTAGGTTTTTTTAGTTAGGATTTTATTTGGGGGGTTGGTTGTGTGGGTGGTGGTTTTTACTGTTGGGGGTGTTTGTATTTTTTTTACAGGTAAAACAGCTGATTTCTTTGGGGCAATGCCCCGCAAAAGGCCCTTTTAAGGGCTATTGGTAGTTTAGTTTAGGCTAGGGTTTTTTTTTTTATTTTGAGGGGTCTTTTTTTATTTTGATAGGGCTATTAGATTAGATGTAATTAGTTTAAATATCTGATCATTTCTTTTTTAAATTTGTGTAATTTAGTGTTTGTTTGTTTTTTTGTAATTTAGGTAATTGTATTTAATTTAGGTAATTTATTTAATTGTAGTGTAATGTTAGGTGTTAGTGTAACTCAGGTTAGGTTTTATTTTACAGGCAAATTTGTATTTATTTTAGCTAGGTAGTTAGTAAATAGTTAATAACTATTTAGTAACTATTCTACCTAGTTAAAAGAAATACAAACTTGTCTGTAAAATAAAAATTAACCCTAAGCTAGCTACAATGTAATGTGTAATGTAATGTGGTTTTTTTTACAGGTAAGTATTTAGTTTTAAATAGGAATAATTTAGGTAATAATAGTAGGTTTTATTTAGATATATTTTAATTATATTTAAGTTAGGGAGTATTAGGGTTAGGTTTAGACTTAGGGTTAGGGGGTTAATAAATTTAGTATAGTGGCGGCGACATTGGGGGCAGCAGATTAGGGGTTAATAACATTATGTAGGTGTCGGCAATGTTGTGGGCAGCAGATTAGGGGTTAATAAATATAATGTAGGTGTCTGCGATGTCCGGAGCGGCAGATTAGGGGTTAATAAATATAATGTAGGTGTCGGTGATGTTGGGGACGGCAGATTAGGGGTTAATAAGTGTAAGATTAGGGGTGTTTAGACTCTGGGTTCATGTTAGGGTGTTAGGTGTAAACATAACTTTTGTTTCCCCATAGGAATCAATGGGGCTGCGTTACTGAGAGCCGGCTCTCCCCATTGATGTCTATGGGGAAATTGTGCACGAGCACGTATAACCTTCTCACCGCTCACTTAAGCAGCGCTGGTATTGGAGTGCAGTATGGAGCGCAATTTTGCTCTACGCTGTTAACGCTGGGTTGAAAAAAAACCGTAATACCAGCACTGTAGGAAAGTGAGCGGTGAGAATAAACTGCAAGTCAGCAACGCACCCCTGTTACCGCACAACTCGTAATCTAGGCGTTTGTTTGCAATAGCTGCTTCCATGAAGCCGATGGGGAAGTGTGTCAGTGTGTGGGACTGGGACCAGGGGGAGGTGGACGCAGAGCAGGCGACGAGTAGAGTAGTCAGGGGCTGGCCAGGAGGTCAGATGTAGCATATGTAGCTAGCTTCACCACATGTATTTAACACTGCTATGTCACTATCTGCTGCACAAGGTACACTACTCTCTCCAGTGTGATGCTCACCACTTGTATTTAGGCTAGCACTGCTATGCCACTATCTACTGCACAAGGTACAATACTCTCTCCAATGTGATGCTCACCACATTTATTTAGCACTGCTGTGTCACTGGAGCTCACTGAGAAACAAGCAGAGTAGAAAAAGGGGGGGAGGAAATAAAAGCAAATCCTGCATACAGCTGCACTAGATGTGTTTTCAGCTTCTCCCATGTACGTCAGTGGAGAACTACTATTCCTGCAGTATGGAAGGTAAGCTAGGGTAAACTGTACATGGGAGAAGCTGAAAACACATCTAGTGCAGCTGTATGCAGGATAAGCTTTCATTCCCTCCCCTCCTTTTCTACTCTGCTTGTTTCAGTGAGCTCCAGTGTCACACCAGAGCTACAGGGAGTGCAGAATTATTAGGCAAATGAGTATTTTGACCACATCATCCTCTTTATGCATGTTGTCTTACTCCAAGCTGTATAGGCTCGAAAGCCTACTACCAATTAAGCATATTAGGTGATGTGCATCTCTGTAATGAGAAGGGGTGTGGTCTAATGACATCAACACCCTATATCAGGTGTGAATAATTATTAGGCAACTTCCTTTCCATTGGCAAAATGGGTCAAAAGAAGGACTTGACAGGCTCAGAAAAGTCAAAAATAGTGAGATATCTTGCAGAGGGATGCAGCACTCTTAAAATTGCAAAGCTTCTGAAGCGTGATCATCGAACAATCAAGCGTTTCATTCAAAATAGTCAATAGGGTCGCAAGAAGCGTGTGGAAAAACCAAGGCGCAAAATAACTGCCCATGAACTGAGAAAAGTCAAGCGTGCAGCTGCCAAGATGCCACTTGCCACCAGTTTGGCCATATTTCAGAGCTGCAACATCACTGGAGTGCCCAAAAGCACAAGGTGTGCAATATTTAGAGACATGGCCAAGGTAAGAAAGGCTGAAAGACGACCACCACTGAACAAGACACACAAGCTGAAACGTCAAGACTGGGCCAAGAAATATCTCAAGACTGATTTTTCTAAGGTTTTATGGACTGATGAAATGAGAGTGAGTCTTGATGGGCCAGATGGATGGGCCCGTGGCTGGATTGGTAAAGGGCAGAGAGCTCCAGTCCGACTCAGACGCCAGCAAGGTGGAGGTGGAGTACTGGTTTGGGCTGGTATCATCAAAGATGAGCTTGTGGGGCCTTTTTGGGTTGAGGATGGAGTCAAGCTCAACTCCCAGTCCTACTGCCAGTTTCTGGAAGACACCTTCTTCAAGCAGTGGTACAGGAAGAAGTCTGCATCCTTCAAGAAAAACATGATTTTCATGCAGGACAATGCTCCATCACACGCGTCCAAGTACTCCACAGCGTGGCTGGCAAGAAAGGGTATAAAAGAAGAAAATCTAATGACATGGCCTCCTTGTTCACCTGATCTGAACCCCATTGAGAACCTGTGGTCCATCATCAAATGTGAGATTTACAAGGAGGGAAAAGAGTACACCTCTCTGAACAGTGTCTGGGAGGCTGTGGTTGCTGCTGCACGCAATGTTGATGGTGAACAGATCAAAACACTGACAGAATCCATGGATGGCAGGCTTTTGAGTGTCCTTGCAAAGAAAGGTGGCTATATTGGTCACTGATTTGTTTTTGTTTTGTTTTTGAATGTCAGAAATGTATATTTGTGAATGTTGAGATGTTATATTGGTTTCACTGGTACAAATAAATAATTGAAATGGGTATATATTTGTTTTTTGTTAAGTTGCCTAATAATTATGCACAGTAATAGTCACCTGCACACACAGATATCCCCCTAAAATAGCTATAACTAAAAACAAACTAAAAACTACTTCCAAAACTATTCAGCTTTGATATTAATGAGTTTTTTTGGTTCATTGAGAACATGGTTGTTGTTCAATAATACAATTAATCCTCAAAAATACAACTTGCCTAATAATTCTGCACTCCCTGTAAATAAATGTAGTGAGCATCACATTGGAGAGAGTATTGTAAAATGTGCAGTAGATAGTGACATAGCAGTGCTAAATACAAGTGTCGAGCATCACACTGGAGAGAGTAGTGTACCTTGTGCAGCAGATAGTGACATATCAGTGCTAAATACATGTGGTGAGCATCACACTGGAGAGAGTATTGTACCGTGTGCAGCAGATAGTGACATAGCAGTGCTAAATACATGTGGTGAGCATCAGATTGAAAAGAGTATTGTACCTTGTGCAGCAGATAGTGACATAGCAGTGCTAAATACAAGTGGTGAGCATCACACTAGAGAGAGTATTGTACCTTCTTCAGCAGATAGTGACATAGCAGTGCTAAATACAAGTGGTGAGTATCAGATTGAAGAGAGTATTGTACCTTGTGCAGCAGATAGTGACTTAGTAGTGCTAAATACATGTGGTGAGCATCACACTAGAGAGAGTAGTGTACCTTGTGCAGCAGATAGTGACATAGCAGTGCTAAATACATGTGGTGAGTATCACACTGGAGAGAGTATTGTACCTTGTGCAGCAGATAGTGACATAGCAGTGCTAAATACATGTGGTGAGCATCAGATTGAAGAGAGTATGATACATTGTGCAGCAGATAGTGACATAGCAGTGCTAAATACAAGTGGTGAGCATCACACTGGAGAGAGTATTGTACCTTGTGCAGCAGATAGTGACATAGCAGTGCTAAATACATGTGGTGAGCAGCAGATTGAATAAGAGAACAGCACCTCCTATTTAAACGTCAGACTGATTTACATAATTTATTAAACTCTGCGTACAGCTTTGATGTTTATTTGTTATAACACATCTGCAGTACACATATACAGAGTATATATATATATATATATATATATATATATATATATATATATATATATATATATATATATATATATAATATGTGTGTGAATAAATACATACACATATGAAAAATTGCAAAATTAGAAGGTGGGAAATACAAGTATGCTCTGTGATGTCATCTTGGTAATATCATCTTCAAGTAAATTTGTATAAGGTAATTTGGGGAGACAAGCTAAGAGGAGCACAAAGACTAAGGTTATAGTATATGAGGCTCATTTATCAAACTCCGTATGAAGCTTGAAGGGCTGTGTTTCTGGCGAGTCTGAAGACTCGCCAGAAACAGCAGTTATGAAGCAATGGTCTAAAGACCGCTGCTCCATAACCCTGTCCGCCTGCTCTGATGAGGCGGACAGGAATCGCCGCAATTCAATCCGATCGAATACGATCGGGTTGATTGACACCTCCTGCTGAGTCAGCAGGGGGCGGCGATGCACCAGCAGCTCTTGTGAGCTGCTGGTGCAATGCTGAATACAGAGAACGTATTGCTTTCCGCATTCAGCGAGGTCTTGCGGACCTGATCCGCACTGTCGGATCAGGTCCGCAAGACCTTTCATAAATAGGCCTCTATGTGTTTAAAGAGTTTCTGATGCTAATGAAGCTGGTTTTTTTTTTTTCTGTATTTCTTGTGATACATTTGTGGCATGGACCATTAATATGTGGTATGGCAAGTGCTTTGATTTCTGTGACATCCAAAAATAATACATCCCACTGTTGTGATAAATTCAATTTACTTTTATATACTTATCAATCTCAATTTGACCATTAGACCTTGACTTAAATGTGTCCACCACTAAAATGGATTGTGTGTATGTGAGAGTGTGTGTGTGTGAACTATCTGTGTGTGTGTATGGGGGGGGCTATCTGTGTGGGGGGGCTATCTGCGTGTGTGTGTTGGGCTATCTGTTTGTGTGTGTGTGTGGGCTATCTGCTTGTGTGTGTATGTGTGTGGGCTATCTGTGTGTGTGTGGGCTATCTGCTTGTGTGTGTATGTGTGTGGGCTATCTGTGTGTGTGGGGGGCTATCTGTTTGTGTGTGTGTGGGGGCTATCTGTTTGTGTGTGTGGGGGGGGCTATCTGTTTTTGTATGGGGGGGCGGCTATCTGTGTGTGTGTGTGTGGGCTATCTGTGTATGTGTCTGAGTGTGTGGATGTATGTGTATATAAGAAACTATGGTTAATGTAAGGAACGCCTAAGACAAAGGCCAGGTCAAAGACAAAGGTGCAAGTGCAGGTCAACAAAAATATATATTAAAATATTTAATAACAAGTAATCAGAACATATATATTAAAAACATATAATTCATGGATCCATGATGCATTAAAACAATGATTAAAACCAAATGTACATAAAGGCTATATATTACAGAGCTCAAATATAGATACTGGGTGACAATGTGTCTCAAGGTGACATTGTGTATATAAAGTGCAATGTGGTCCCTAAGGATCTGTGTAGTGTAACAATATAAAACAAAAACAATAATATATATATATAAATATATATAAAACATTAATTGGAGAAGCACATGTGAGCAACCAAGTCCAATGTTCCAATCAAGTGGTGAAAGTTCCTAATGATCCAAGTGATCCAAATGTGATGATGTAATCCAAACGAAAAAAAATAAAAATGTAAAAAGAAAATTAAAAACCAAAAATTGTGGACAAAAAATGTGAAAACACAATCAGTGGTGGATAACGAGTGTGGTAAGCAATTGCTCAAAATAAAATTCAAAGCCAATGAATAAGAAATAATAAAAAAGAAAAATATGGACCAATAGTATCTTGTAGTGATCAATAAAAAACAGAATATTCCATAACCTGTTAAAGAAAGAAATAATACAACATAGAGCAGTATCGTTTAGGAATGCCTCTAGATAATAAGAATATAACTCACAATATATGCCAACGCGTTTCGGCCCACCAATAGGGCCTTTTTCAAGACTGATATATGGTAGGTGAGATAGCTCATTTTATACCTATGAAGATTAACCTAATGGCACTAAATGTGCCTGAATGCGCCAAAATGGTGACCCCATGACCCGGAAATTGTTACTAAAACCGGATATGTAGGAATGACCTTATGGTTACAATATAATAAGACTCTACAATCGTTGGTTAACTGTTGTTATTATTTATATCTCGTTGGTTGTAATATGTGATAAGTCATATGTTACTATGTACTCCTTACCGCTGTTATAAGAACCTGTTGATGTTGAAACTGGAAGTACGGTATTTTCGCTAGACCGGATGTTGTCTAGTGTAAACCGGAAGTGAGCTCTTAGTGTTAAGACCGGATGTTGTCTGGTATAAACCGGAAGTGAGCTCTTAGTGTTGAAACCGGAAGTGCAATATTTTCGCTAAACCGGATGTGAGCTTTTTCGCCAGACCGGATGTTGACTAAATGACCGGAAATAGTCACACCACTGTTGTTTCTGGTTTCAAATTCGTTTGCTATTCTGTTTAGGATGTAAGATCAATCGTAAAAAATAGAAAGGGTATTGTTTGGATCCAATGAGACTTGTAGACATCAGGGACCCGAAATCAAATGGTCACAAGAGTCAGATCGAATTTATTTCCAGTGGAGACTGGAGGGGGTGCTACCCTTACTTCCAGTTTCGATGTATGCAAGCTGCTTTCTGTGTGAAGAACAAGTTCAAAATAGTGTAGTATATTTATTGGAGAGGTTCACAATATAAATATTAGGAGATTATGAATGCTAATATACAGTTAGAAAGGTAGAAAGTATTCCTGTTATAAACCATGCGTAAATCTGTGAAACTCCTTATAGGGAGTGGCCTATAAGTTATTGTTTTGCCACAAACTTCCTGTAGACGAAGTGTAAATACTCGGTCTACGTATCATTAAAGCGATATATAAAAATTGTTGGATGGTCTGGGAGAAGATCTGACTGAATAAGATCTGACTAAGTAAGATTACTAGTCACTTCATTGTTTTAAAAAGGATGTGGAATGAATTCCTTCCTCGAGTGTCAGACATATAATGATGTTGTCTATTATATCCTAACTTGCTCATTGTTTCCTGGGATTCACATAAACCTATGTCTTGGTCGCAGATCCAGACTGCTAGACAAGTGTGGGTGAGGATGTATAAGGGGAATGGAAGGGCTTGGGTGAAGCTGTATATAACGATAAAGGTTATAACTATGGACATTAGTGAAAGAGATCTTATATAATGGAACTATTCAATGACTGATGTATCTTGATATAGATACTCGAAATCAAATACGATAGACCCTGTTAATCGTTGTGATGGTGCCAATGTTCAGTCACCAACCCAAATATTGTCTCCATGTAACCCATCTTATTATGGAAACAACAGTCTGGGTTGTCTAGGATTAGATAACATTTTTGGATGAATATTTCAATCCTTATTATGATTGAATGCTAGCTGGTCCTAGAGATGTGTGAGAATGAGACCTTGATGGGTGTTAGCATCTTATTCTATTGTGTTAAGATGTATAAGGGTATCCTATGAAATGTAAGTATATGAAGGGACCATAAAACCAAGAGGACTCTATTTCAGATATAATAGATGTGATAAGTCCTCTTTGTTGTTGAGGCCCTTTGGGTAGAGGCAATTGAGTTAAAAAATCCATCTGGATTCTGATACAAGAAGTTTCTTCTCGTAGTCACCACCTCTCCAATTGGGTCTCACCAATTGTATCCCATAGTAACTGAGATCTTTCAAATCACTTTTATGGTGAATAGTAAAATGTCTGTACATAGCAGTTTCTGTGTTGCCATGTTCAACCTGTAGAATATGCTCACGTATTCTGTCTCTCAGTAATCTTGAGGTTTGGCCCACATACTGCAGTCCACAGCTGCACTGTACTCTATAAATTAAAAAAGTGGATTGGTGCGCGCTAAGGATGGTATTGCTAAACACTTACTCTAAAGATACAATCTCTGCTTGTATCAGACACAAGGAAATGACCAATAATGAAGCCTAAGCCTCAAGATAGAGAAAGTGCGCTATCAAGCTAAAAGTATACACACCACATTAAAAGATATTTAAATTTATTTAAATACAAATTACATAAAAACATATATAGAAATTAGCGGTAGGGACGTCTCCCTTGGATAAAAAATCAGTAGTCCGTGCAAATATTTGCAAATAGCAGCTAACAATTAATAGGATGTAAATAAATGTTAAAAAACAATCATAATCTTAAATGTATGGCATAACACTGATAATAATCATAAAAGCAAGGATTATTAATAAAAACAAGCACCAAGTCCAGAAATATAATCTCAGTGCAGATGACCGTGTGCAAATGAGCATCAATATTGTAGCATTACGGCTAGAATTCGTAACAAATTGGTGCCACAAACAGATACAATGTACTGTACCGTGAGTTAAGAGGGTACTTGGAGGGTGTTACCGAGGAAAGGAAATCTTGCGGTCAAAAGCTTGGACCTCTGCTGTAGTGACTGCCGTTCCTGGAAAAATAGAAGTGTACAGACCTCTGCACATGTGAGTCGGCGTCTGACGTCACAAACCGCAAGATTTCCTTTCCTCGGTAACACCCTCCAAGTACCCTCTTAACTCACGGTACAGTACATTGTATCTGTTTGTGGCACCAATTTGTTACGAATTCTAGCCGTAATGCTACAATATTGATGCTCATTTGCACACGGTCATCTGCACTGAGATTATATTTCTGGACTTGGTGCTTGTTTTTATTAATAATCCTTGCTTTTATGATTATTATCAGTGTTATGCCATACATTTAAGATTATGATTGTTTTTTAACATTTATTTACATCCTATTAATTGTTAGCTGCTATTTGCAAATATTTGCACGGACTACTGATTTTTTATCCAAGGGAGACGTCCCTACCGCTAATTTCTATATATGTTTTTATGTAATTTGTCTATTTCATTTAATAAATTTAAATATCTTTTAATGTGGTGTGTATACTTTTAGCTTGATAGCGCACTTTCTCTATAAATTACACCTTTACTATTACATCTTATGAGGTCTTTGATGTTAAATTCCATCCCTGAGTGGTTAGATTTGTATTTCTTGATTTTTAGACCTCTCTTACATGCCTTGCAGCTTATGCATGGATAGAAACCCTTAACCTTCTTGCCGAATACATCTTTGACTCCTGTAGTTTGTGATAGTGGGACACTGGGTGACAGAATGTTCCTTAGATTCTCTGATTTTCTATAGATGAATCTGGGTCTATTTGCCAGTGTTTCACCTATGGTGTCATCATTCTTCAGTAGGTACCAGTTTCTCTCGATTATTTTCTCTATCAGATGTCTATTTTCACTATATTTGGTTATAAATGCTACATCTATAGAGTCATTGTCGTTTGGGATATTGAACTTCTTATCCTTATATTGTAGCAGTTCCTTACGATCTCTTTTTCTGACTTCTTCAATCTCTCTGTTTAGTGTCTCTTCTTCATATCCTCTTTCCAGGAACCGTACTTTGAGAGTCTTGGCTTGTTTCTCCCATAATTCAGGGTCAGAACAGTTCTTTTTGAGCCAGAGTAACTGCCCTTTTGGGATATTCCGTTTCCACCTGGTATGGTGGCAGCTGTTGATATGTATGTAGTTGCTGCAGTCCACAGGTTTGAAATATGTTGAAGTCTTTATTATATTATATTCAACAGTAACACAGATGGTGTGTTCCAGATCTTCTTTCGTGCCCTTCCATATCATTAGGATGTCATCTATGTATCGATGGTAGGAGACCAGGTCCGCGCCTGCTGTGCAAGATTCCCAGAAAATCTTTTCCCATTTGCCCATGTACAAATTGGTGTAGCTAGGCGTGAACCTGGTCCCCATGGCTTTGCCACAAAGCTGTTTATAGAATATACCATTGTGGTTGAAATAGTTGTGCGTTAGGATATAAGTGATCCCATCTAGGATGAATTTTCTTCTGGGTTTCAGATATGGTGGCATCCTTGTTCAGAAAGTATTGTACCGCCTCTACACCTCCTTCATGTGGTATACTGGTGTAGAGGGAAGCTACATCACAGGTGACGAGTAGATATCCCTCTTCCCAATTGATGTTATATAAAATATTTAATACTTGAGTTGAATCACGTATGTAAGAGGGTAAAGTCACAACATATTTTTGAAGGTTCTTATCTAAATATTCCGATAAGTTGCTTGATAAGGATCCGATACCGGATATGATAGGTCTTCCTGGTGGTCAGTGAAGTGACTTGTGGATCTTGGGGAGGTATTAGAACACTGGAGTGATGGGATATTTGATTCCTATGTATCAGAATTCTTTGCTGTTTAATATGTTCTTCTCGTTAGCCTCCCCCAAGATCCGATCAATTTCTTTCTTAAACTCAACCACAGGGTTACTTCTTAGGACTTCATATGTCTCTTTATGAGACAAGATCCTGGTGCATTCTGCATCGTAGTCCTCCTGATTGAGGATTACGATGCCCCCTCCCTTATCTGCAGGTCTAATGGCTAGACCCTTGTTCTTCTCCAGAGTTTTGATGGTTTGGATTTGGTTTCTTGATAGGTTCTGTTTATGCTTGGTAAGCTTGGTGTAATTCATATTCTTCAATTCGTTGCACACTATGGTCTCAAATGACTCAATCGCGTTCCCTTTGCTCACTATTGGATAGAACGTGGATTTTGGCTTGAGATCCGTGTGTTGATAGTGGTCCATGTTGAATTGTGTGTCAGTGATATTGGCTCTCAGTTGGTGTTCCAAAGGTGACCTCATGAAGTGTCGTTTTAACGTTAATTTCCTTACGAATTCCTTAACGTTAATAAATGTCTCAAACTTATTAAGACTCTTAGAAGGGGTGAAGGAAAGCCCATAGTTCAGAATGGAGTTCTTTTGTTCTGACAGAATGGTAGAGCTGAGGTTATATATCCTTTTAGTCTTGTTGTTCGCATCCATCACCTTGATGTCTCCCCGTTTCCTGTCTCCATTCACTCTCTTTCCACCTCTCTTCCCTCTGTGGTTTTTCTTTTTTTGGTTGGAATTTGGGGGTCGTCTGGATTTGACATCTTTATTTTTGTGGATGTTCTTTCCAGTTCCTTGGTGGTCTTCTGATGTGATTCTAAAAAATGATTTTTAGAAGTGGAGGCAATGGGACTGGCATCTGGGTTCCTGAAGCCTACTCTATTATTAGTGGTCTCATTCCCTTGTG
Organism: Bombina bombina; assembly: GCF_027579735.1. Classification (NCBI taxonomy): domain Eukaryota; kingdom Metazoa; phylum Chordata; class Amphibia; order Anura; family Bombinatoridae; genus Bombina; species Bombina bombina. The sequence continues at coordinate 339,642,292 of NC_069503.1, forward strand.
TGCGGTCCGGACGTGGGGTCTTCCATTCTGTGACATCTTTATGAGGTCTTGTGTATGGTGTGTTCAGGTTGTCCTTCTGATACTGAAAGTCTTTATTATGATAATGGTTCTGATTGCCATTGAACCTTTATCCTTGGTCTCTATTCCCAGAATATTGATGATAACTGTTCCCATAAGAAGGTCTTTCGTTCCTAATCCATCTTGGAGATTGGTTGTATCCGTGTATTGTTCTGTTATCATGATTCCATCTAGGGGACTGGTTATATCCATAAGTGGACCTGCTTCCTTGATTTTATCTTGGGGGTGGGAGGTAGTCCCTATGGTAATATGGTCCCTCATTACTGGATTGATAGTATTCTCTATAGGGTTGTCTCTCATGGCTGGGTTGATAATTTTCCCTATTTCGTTGTCTCATCCTATAGTTCGAGTTGGTGTTCCTGTTCTCCTCCCAGTTAGCCCTCATTCTATTTTGGCGATGGGTATTCCATTGACCTCTATTTTGGTGTCTATTATGGGTCTGATTGTATGTGCCCCAACCTTGATTGTTATAGGGTGGTCTGTTGTCAGTGTAATCATAAGTGTCTCTTTGTATGTGTTGTTCTTTATTGTGGCCTTCTCTTTTGTGGAAGCGTGGCTGTGGTCTATCTTTTTTATGACTCACTATAGTCCACACCCCCTCATTCCCATGGGCGTTATTGTTTAGACCATCCTGTTGTGGATTCTCTATATTCTGTTCATTACTATTGTTACTTTCATTATTGCCCAGATTCCTCAAAAGATTGAGTTCCCTATTAAGTTTCTTACTTTTTTTCAATGTGATGTCTTCCCTAATCTTAGTGATTTTTTTTTTTTCAAAATGTTCAACATCACACACTCTATGAGGAAAGACATAACATTAGACATAAACATTCACATGCCTTCTGAAAATCCAGATGGTTCAGACAGGGTTGATTTTAGTTCCATTTTTAAAAACCTGGAAAAACCTCTCATCCAAGAAGTGAAAGATAACTTTGCTTAAAAAATGTTTAGAACTTAACATCATCCCCAAAGGATTAATAGTTAGGAAAGAATGTGCCTTCCAAACTGAAAATCAAGATTTCACCAAAAAATGGGCAGAAACACTAATTACAGCATATAGGTCACTCATGCAAGCTATCATAGAACACAGAGAGGCCATATTACAACAGGTAGACAATGACATTAAAAAGAATGAAGATGGTCTGATAGGACCAGATGGCTTAGTCATTGAGACCAAAGAAATCTTAGATAAGAAGGAGAATCTTGACAAAAAAATCACTAAGATTACGGAAGACATCCTAATAGGGAACTCAATCTTTTGAGGAATCTGGGCAATAATGAAAGTAACAATAGTAATGAACAGAATATAGAGAATCCACAACAGGATGGTCTAAGCAATAATGCTCATGGGAATGAGGGGGTGTGGACTATAGTGAGTCATAAAAAAGATAGACCACAGCCACGCTTCCACAAAAGAGAAGGCCACAATAAAGAACAACACATACAAAGAGACACTTATGATTACACTGACAACAGACCACCCTATAACAATCAAGGTTGGGGCACATACAATCAGACCCATAATAGACACCAAAATAGAGGTCAATGGAATACCCATCGCCAAAATAGAATGAGGGCTAACTGGGAGGAGAACAGGAACACCAACTCGAACTATAGGATGAGACAACGAAATAGGGAAGATTATCAACCCAGCCATGAGAGACAACCCTATAGAGAATACTATCAATCCAGTAATGAGGGACCATATTACCATAGGGACTACCTCCCACCCCCAAGATGGAATCAAGGAAGCAGGTCCACTTATGGATATAACCAGTCCCCTAGATGGAATCATGATAACAGAACAATACACGGATACAACCAATCTCCAAGATGGATTAGGAATGAAAGACCTTCTTATGGGAACAGTTATCATCAATATTCCAGGAATAGAGACCAAGGATAAAGGTTCAATGGCAATCAGAACCATTATCCTAATAAAGACTTTCAGTATCAGAAGGACACACTGAACACACCATACACAAGACCTCATAAAGATGTCACAGAATGGAAGACCCCACGTCCGGACCGCACACAAGGGAATGAGACCACTAATAATAGAGTAGGCTTCAGGAACCCAGATGCCAGTCCCATTGCCTTCACTTCTAAAAATCATTTTTTAGAATCACATCAGAAAACCACCAAGGAACTGGAAAGAACATCCACAAAAAGAAATATGTCAAATCCAGACGACCCCCAAATTCCAACCAAAAAATGAAAAACCACAGAGGGAAGAGAGGTGGAAAGAGAGTGAATGGAGACAGGAAACGGGGAGACATCAAGGTGACGGATGCGAACAACAAGACTAAAGGGATATATAACCTCAGCTCTACCATTCTGTCAGAACAGGAGAACTCCATTCTGAACTATGGGCTTTCCTTCGCCCCTTCTAAGAGTCTTAATAAGTTTGAGACATTTATTAACGTTAAGGAATTCGTAAGGAAATTAACGTTAAAACGACACTTCATGAGGTCACCTTTGGAACACCAACTGAGAGCCAATATCACTGACACACAATTCAACATGGACCACTATCAACACACGGATCTCAAGCCAAAATCCACGTTCTATCCAATAGTGAGCAAAGGGAACGTGATTGAGTCATTTGAGACCATAGTGTGCAACGAATTGAAGAATATGAATTACACCAAGCTTACCAAGCATAAACAGAACCTATCAAGAAACCAAATCCAAACCATCAAAACTCTGGAGAAGAACAAGGGTCTAGTCATTAAACCTGCAGATAAGGGAGGGGGCATCGTAATCCTCAATCAGGAGGACTACGATGCAGAATGCACCAGGATCTTGTCTCATAAAGAGACATATGAAGTCCTAAGAAGTAACCCTGTGGTTGAGTTTAAGAAAGAAATTGATCGGATCTTGGGGGAGGCTAACGAGAAGAACATATTAAACAGCAAAGAATTCCGATACATAGGAATCAAATATTCCATCACTCCAGTGTTCTAATACCTCCCCAAGATCCACAAGTCACTTCACTGACCACCAGGAAGACCTATCATATCCGGTATTGGATCCTTATCAAGCAAATTATCGGAGTATTTAGATAAGAACCTTCAAAAATATTTTGTGACTTTACCCTCTTACATACGTGATTCAACTCAAGTATTAAATATTTATATAACATCAATTGGGAAGAGGGATATCTACTCGTCACCTGTGATGTAGCTTCCCTCTACACCAGTATACCACATGAAGGAGGTGTAGAGGCGGTACAATACTTTCTGAACAAGGATGCCACCATACCTGAAACCCAGAAGAAATTCATCCTATATGGGATCACTTATATCCTAACGCACAACTATTTCAACCACAATGGTATATTCTATAAACAGCTTTGTGGCAAAGCCATGGGGACCAGGTTCGCGCCTATCTACACCAATTTGTACATGGGCAAATGGGAAAAGATTTTCTGTGAATCTTGCCCAGCAGGCTCGGACCTGGTCTCCTACCATCTAACCACCTAACATTTTCTATCCAAAATCGTATGTATTATTTATCTAGATTAGGTGTGTTAAGTTACCTTAGCTCTAGCGCCCTCTCATTAGAGTATTAGTTTGGTTTTATTATCTATTTGGGGGAGATAGTTGGAGAGTGGCATAGGTATCATCTTGGATTATAGCGCTGTATATTTTGTGTTTTTTCTGGTTCTTATTTCCTCCCTATATATAGCAGCTTAATCACACACTTATAATCTTAATTATCTATTGTATAGAGGATATACTTTCACTTTTGATTTAGAATTTTATACACTGATATTTCACTTAGATTAAATAATCACTACAACACCATACACCGATATGGAATCTGAACTGTTTTCATTTAGAGATAATTTACTATTAGAATTAAGTAACACAAAAATCACAGAAGAACGACCACAGAGTAACTTTTTAGATTTTAATCAACTTGTTAATGAATTAGAAAAATTAATGGTTAGAGAAATCAAGCAAAAAATGGAATTAGTTTTCTTAGATAAATATACGGATCTAGATCTGATACCCAGAGGACTTAAATTTAAAAAAGCTTATACTTTTTCATTACACCAAACACACCAACAAGAATGGGATTTAGTTTTAAAAGAAGCTTCACAAAGTTTGATAGGAATTTTAAAAAAATCACGGAAAGAAACTTTAGGTGAAATAAACACACAAATCACGGAATTTAAAAGTAAGTTAGAAACAAAAAGGGAACATCCTCAATTTATAGAGAGACAAAATAGTTTAGTAAACAAACTAACAGAGTTAAAACAAGATCTTTTAGATACCAAATGGAGGAAATTAGAAAGGGATAGGAATGATTTGCTAGAACAGAATAAAGAAAAAGAAAAAATGAAAACAGATAATGGAACCCCAGCACCAACCAATAGAAATAATTGGGATCAATCAAACTCAAGACAACAAGTTGGGGAATATAAACCACAAAGTTCATTTATAGAAAGAAATCACTATGAGACACGAAGGGAAAGAAATCCTAACAATGATCAATATGAAAGAGACTCATTTAATAAAAGACAATTTGAACACTATGACAACCACACAAATTGGAGAACTCATCCCAACCATAGGCCAAAACAACAATACAATTATGATTATAATCATAGAATATATCCATATAACACAAGTTCAAATTATAGAAGATTTCAAACAAATACAGACACTTACTTCAATGATAATAGACCGCAACATTATAGAAATTGGTATTCTAATGACTACCACAATCACCAAAAGAATCAGAGACCATTTAGGAATTTCCATCATAATCGAAGGTTTAATGAGAACTATTATGAAGAAAGACCACAGAGAGCAAGGAAAGATAGCTGGCATATAGAAACAAAGAACAGATTCTCTCCCCTCAATGAGGAAAATAATTTTTTAGAGAACAGCCCTCTGAGGGAGGGCACTTCAAAAGATCTTTTAGCCCTAGAGAAGAGAGAAAAATTATACACCCCGATAAATCAAAGGAAAAGACAACTAGAGGACAAAGAGGAGGAAAGAATAGAAGGAGAGGCAAAAAGAGTGAGGTAGAATCAGCAAACACAGGCATCTTTAACCTAAGTAATGAGAAATTAAATGATGATGAGAAAAGGGTACTCTCATTAGGAATGTCATTTGCCCCTACAACCACTCTAAATAAATTCAATACTCACATACATGTGAAACAATTCCTCAGGAAGCTAACACTAAAACGTTTTTTTATAAAAAATCCATTAGAGAAACAGATAAACCCTTCCAGATTTCCCCAAATTTCAACAGATATAAAAGATGATACCACACATACCAATCTTAAATTGAAATCAAAATTTTATCCGACGTTTGCAAAAGGCTCTAATTTAGAGACTTTTGAAAAAATGGTCCTCAAAGATCTAAAAGACAGTAATCCTAAAAAATTCAAACCAAATTTTAATTTGACAAAGAAAGATAGAGAAATTATCGAGAAGCTACAAAATAACAAACAAGTAGTCATAAAACCGGCAGATAAGGGAGGGGGGGTAGTAATTATGAGTAGGACCAACTATATTAATGAAGCAAATAGAATCCTTAATGATCCTAGGACATATAAAATATTAGACCTTAATCCAATAAAGAGAATTACGAAGAATTTACTTTCTATCTTGGAGGAAGGAAAGGATGGTGGGATTCTTAATGATAATGAATTTAAATTTTTATATCCAGAATATCCTCGTACCCCCATCTTTTACTTCCTGCCCAAGGTGCATAAGAACCTAGAAAACCCTCCCGGAAGACCAATCATTTCAGGAATTGGCTCCATTACATGTAATTTATCTAGGTATGTTGACATCTTTCTCCAAAAATACGTAAAAAATCTAAATACATATCTTAGGGATTCAACACAAGTGTTACAATTAGTAGAAAATATTAAGTGGGAGGAAAATCTAATTCTCGCAACAAGTGATGTTACATCACTATATACAGTTATAGACCACAGTAAAGGTCTCCAGGCAGTAGAAACCATTCTCAACCAAGATAAGAACATAAGTACACAACACAGTCAATTTATTATGAAAGGGATAAAATTTATTCTAGAAAATAACTATTTCGAATTTAATGGAAAATACTACTTACAGTTGGAAGGTACAGCGATGGGCACGAGGTTCGCGCCAAGTTATGCTAATATTTTCATGGGACACTGGGAGGATAATTTCCTCAGTACGCATGAATTTGGCGCGGACCTTGTGCTCTTCAAACGATATATAGACGACATTCTGATTGTATGAAGAGGTTCCGAAGAGAATCTAAAGCTATTCTTTCAAACAATGAACATCAATGACAGAGGCCTCCACTTTACCTATGAATACAGTAAAACATCCATTTCCTTTTTAGATTTAGAAATATATGTAGAAGAAGGTAATATTGAAACCAGAACATTCTTCAAAAAAGTAGATTGCAATAACTACATACATAAAAATAGCTGTCACCATGATAAATGGAAAGATAATATACCAACTGGACAGTTCCTTAGAATTAGAAAGAATTGTTCCAAACACACCGACTTCGAAACACAAATCAAGGTTCTACAACAAAGATTCTATGATAGAGGTTACTCAGAACAAGAAATCGAAGGAGCAATTAATAGAGCGACTATGACAGAAAGAAGTTCCCTTTTACAATATAAAAATAAAGATATACCCAAAGACATCGTTGAAAGGAATGAATATAATGTAGCCCTTATCACAGACTACAGTGAAAACCATCAACTAATAAGGAAAATAGTCAATAAGCACTGGCATATAATCAAGAAGGACCCCATAATAGGTGACATGTTAGCCTACAAACCTAAAATTATATTTAGGAAGGCAAAAAATCTAAAGCAAATTTTAGCACCAAGCGAGTTAACAAAGGAAAAAAAAAGCCTGGTAGATCAAGACCTAAAAGGCCATCCTCTTAAAGGTTTTTTCCCCTGCCATTTATGCAGGGCTTGTAAATTTAGCAATAAGAGCAGCTCTGTACATATAGAAGGAACAGGAGAAGATTTTTCCATAAAAGACCTTATTAGATGTTCAAATAAAGGGGTCATATACCTTATAAAATGTTCCTGTAATCGAATTTACATTGGAGAGACCACCCGAATGTTACGGGATAGAATCCGAGAACATCTATGTAACATCGACAAAGGCAATCTTGACACCCACCTATATAAACACTTTAGGGATATTCATAATAACAACTTAGAGCATTTTAAATTCTGGGGTATATGTAAAGTAAGAGGGGATTGGAGAGGGGGTAATTTTGAGACCAAACTCCTAAAAAAAGAATCAGAATTAATATATAAACTGGATACCCTCTATCCAAGAGGTCTAAATTCAGAGATAGACCTATCTCCATTTCTAGGAGATTAAATCCTCAGAGTAATAGACAACAGTAGCGAATTTTCGATTCAGTATCCATGATATTGTTTAGCAAATCCAAAGCAATTCCTAAGTCTCATACTAAGTGTTTACACTATCGATTTAACTATATTATCACAATGAATATGTCCAGGTTTGGACTCTATATGGTACACTAAGACCTGGTATATAGACCATTCACTCACCATTTCTATATAGTTCACGAAATATAACTAAAAAACAGTCCATCTGAAATGAGGAATACATAAGTAATATATATATTATATCAATGTGATCAAATGGCCCAAGACAAAACATTATAATCAAGCTCTATTAATTAATACATAAGAGTATTTTATATTCTATGACTGCTAATAAAATGTAATGTCAGACATATATATATATAATATGTGTGCACATATAAATATGTATATACACATATATATTAAGCAGAATACCACCCTCTTGGAAATACCACCCTGAGAGAATTCTTTTTCATATATTTTTAAATATGCCTTTTTCAAAATTGAATTATGTACCTACTATTTTCTATATAAATGTTTTTTAATTGTAGATAAATAGAGAACAGATACAGAAAATAAGATAAAGAAGTCCATATTAATATATCACCTTAAGATTCCACCTTAAAATACAATGATTCCACAAATCCACCTTAAGTCAAAAGCATTAGAAACAGATCAACCAATAAGAATGAACCGGCAGATTTTTAAATGAAGTTCTGGGAGCAACTGACATCTTGAAAAAGCCCAGATATACGGGTGAAACGCGTAGAAGGAGGAAGTTGCTCGCCTGCCAAGAACCCATTTCACTAGGTACCTAGTATTGGCCCGCGCGTGTAATACGCTAAGAGCGGGTGTTTGCTCAAACCATCTACTTTATCTGAACCGGGACACAGCGGATCATTCACACGCAGTAAACGGCGTGTCTCACATCCCAGGGGCAGCTAGCCGGGATCCAGCAGGACTTCCACACGCAAGGAGCGGTGAGTCTATTTACAGCGGACGAAAGTTAAAGGTCAACACGCCTCATACACGCAAAGAGCGGCGTGCTAAAGGTAATCAGACCGACACCAGCAGCAATTTGATCGGAGCTGCTGCAACATTACGTAAGTCACTGTTACAACTGTCGACATTCATAGGTGATATATGGTTACAAAGTACACTAAACAACATATTTTGGTGTATTAAAAACAGATACTGTTATATGCATATAACAAGTGGAACATTGTTACATATTACAGCTATAGAGTGGAAGTTACACTTATAATATTATCAGCAAAGTTCTATCGGACTGACACCTGTTATATTACTAGGAAGCTCTATCGGACTGACTCTGAAAAAAGGGACATTACAAGCTGAAGATTCACCTTAAGATTTATATGTTGGGATCTGACCCACAAACCCATATATTTTTTATACATTTGTAAAAATGTTTGATATATTTTTTGCGCAATTTTTTACCAGGGTGGTATTCCTTTTTGTAATACTGTTATTTAATTGTTCTTTGTTTTTTATTTGTATGATCAATGTATCTTTATTAGGGAGACGTCCCTGAAATCCTTCTTTTAAACTGAGTAAAATTGAACATTTTCTATCCAAAATCGTATGTATTATTTATCTAGATTAGGTGTGTTAAGTTACCTTAGCTCTAGCGCCCTCTCATTAGAGTATTAGTTTGCTCCTACCATCGATACATAGACGACATCCAAATGATATGGAAGGGCACGAAAGAAGATCTGGAACACACCATCTGTGTTATGAACAACAACAGTCATAACCTTAAGTTTACTTACGAGATCAGCAGTTCGGAAATTACATTTTTGGACCTAAGGATTACTGTTGAAGATAATATAATAAAGACTTCAACATATTTCAAACCTGTGGACTGCAGCAACTACATACATACCAACAGCTGCCACCACACCAGGTGGAAACGGAATATCCCAAAAGGGCAGTTACTCAGGCTCAAAAAGAACTGTTCTGACCCCTAATTATGGGAGAAACAAGCCGAGACTCTCAAAGTACGCTTCCTGGAAAGAAGATATGAAGAAGAGACACTAAACAGAGAGATTGAAGAAGTCAGAAAAAGAGATTGTAAGGATCTGCTACAATATAAGAATAAGAAGTTCAATATCCCAAACGACAATGACTCTATAGATGTAGCATTTATAACCAAATATAGTGAAAATAGACATCTGATAGAGAAAATAATCAAGAGAAACTGGTACCTACTGAAGAATGATGACACCATAGGTGAAACACTGGCAAATAGACCCAGATTCATCTATAGAAAATCAGAGAATCTAAGGAACATTCTGTCACCCAGTGTCCCACGATCACAAACTACAGGAGTCCAAGATGTATTCAGCAAGAAGGTTAAGGGTTTCTATCCATGCATAAGCTTGGTCTAAAAATCAAGAAATACAAATCTAACAACTCAGGGACAGAATTTAACATCAAAGACCTCATAAGATGTAATAGTAAAGGTGAAATTTATATAGTACAGTGCAGCTGTGGACTGCAGTATGTGGGCCAAACCTCAAGATTACTGAAAGACAGAATACGTGAGCATATTCTACAGGTTGAACATGGCAACACAGAAACTGCTATGTACAGACATTTTACTATTCACCATAAAAGTGATTTGAAAGATCTCAGTTACTATGGGATACAATTGGTGAGACCCAATTGGAGAGGTGGTGACTACGAGAAGAAACTTCTTGTATCAGAATCCAGATGGATTTTTTAACTCGATTGCCTCTACCCAAAGGGCCTCAACAACAAAGAGGACTTATCACATCTATTATATCTGAAATAGAGTCCTCTTGGTTTTATGGTCCCATCATATACTTACATGACTTAGGATACCCTTATACATCTTAACACAATAGAATAAGATGCTAACACCCATCAAGGTCTCATTCTCACACATCTCTAGGACCAGCTAGCATTCAATCATAATAAGGATTGAAATATTCATCCAAAAATGTTATCTAATCCTAGACAACCCAGACTGTTGTTTCCATAATAAGATGGGTTACATGGAGACAATATTTGGGTTGGTGACTGAACATTGGCACCATCACAACGATTAACAGGGTCTATCGTATTTGAATTCGAGTATCTATATCAAGATACATCAGTCATTGAATAGTTCCATTATATAAGATCTCTTTCACTTATGTCCATAGTTATAACCTTTATCGTTATATACAGCTTCACCCAAGCCCTTCTATTCCCCTTATACATCCTCACCCACACTTGTCTAGCAGTCTGGATCTGCGACCAAGACATAGGTTTATGTGAATCCCAGGAAACAATGAGCAAGTTAGGATATAATAGACAACATCATTATATGTCTGACACTCGAGGAAGGAATTCATTCCACATCCTTTTTAAAACAATGAAGTGACTAGTAATCTTACTTAGTCAGATCTTATTCAGTTAGATCTTCTCCCAGACCATCCGACAATTTTTATATATCATCTACAGGAAGTTTGTGGCAAAACAATCACTTATAGGCCACTCCCTATAAGGAGTTTCACAGATATACGCATGGTTTATAACAGGAATACTTTCTACCTTTCTAACTGTATATTGGCATTCATAATCTCCTAATATTTATATTGTGAACCCCTCCAATAAATATACTACACTATTTTTAACTTGTTCTTCACACAGAAAGCAGCTTGCATACATCGAAACCGGAAGTAAGGGTAGAACCCCCTCCAGTCTCCACTGGAAATAAATTCGATCTAACTCTTGTGACCATTTGATTTCGGGTCCCTGATGTCTACAAATCCCATTGGATCCAAACAATACCCTTTCTATTTTTTACGATTGATCTTACATCCTAAACAGAATAGCAGACGAATTTGAAACCAGAAACAACAGTGGTGTGACTATTTCCGGTCATTTAGTCAACATCCGGTCTGGCGAAAAAGCTCACATCCGGTTTAGGGAAAATATCGCACTTCCGGTTTCAACACTAAGAGCTCACTTCCGGTTTATACCAGACAACATCCGGTCTTAACACTAAGAGCTCACTTCCGGTTTACACTAGACAACATCCGGTCTAGCGAAAATACCGTACTTCCGGTTTCAATATCAACAGTTTCTTATAACAGCGGTAAGGAGTACATAGTAACATATGACTTATCACATATTACAACCAACGAGATATAAATAATAACAACAGTTAACCAACGATTGTAGAGTCTTATTATATTGTAACCATAAGGTCATTCCTACATATCCAGTTTTAGTAACAATTTCCGGGTCATGGGGTCACCATTTTGGCGCATTCAGGCACATTTGGCGCCATTAGGTTAATCTTCATAGGTATAAAATGAGCTATCTCACCTACCATATATCAGTCTTGAAAAAGGCCCTATTGGTGGGCCGAAACGCGCTGGCATATATGGTGAGTTATATTCTTATTATCTAGAGCCATTCCTAAACGGTACTGCTCTATGTTGTATTATTTCTTTCTTTCACAGGTTATGGAATATTCTGTTTTTTATTGATCACTACAAGATACTATTGGTCCATATTTTTCTTTTTTATTATTTCTTATTCATTGGCTTTGAATTTTATTTTTGAGCAATTGCTTACCACACTCGTTATCCACCACTGATTGTGTTTTCACATTTTTTGTCCACAATTTTTGTTTTTTAATTTTGTTTTTACATTTTTGCTTTTTTCGTTTGGATTACATCATCACGTTTGGATCACTTGGATCATTAGGAACTTTCACCACTTGATTGGAACATTGGACTTGGTTGCACACATGTGCTTCTCCAATTAACGTTTTATATATATATATAAATATATATATATATATATATATATATATTATTGTTTTATATTGTTACACTACACACTACACCTTGAGACACATTGTCACCCAGTATCTATATTTGAGCTCTGTAATATATAGCCTTTATGTACATTTGGTTTTAATCATTGTTTTAATGCATCATGGATCCATGAATTATATGTTTTTAATATATATGTTCTGATTACTTGTTATCAAATATTTTAATATATATTTTTGTTGAACTGCACTTGCACCTTTGTCTTTGACCTGGCCTTTGTCTTAGGCGCTCCTTACATTAACCATAGTTTCTGATTGATTTGTATGGGTAACTAGGGACCCATTTGTTTTAGGAGCTTAAGGTCTCTTTGAGTTAGCGCCGTTAGATAAATATTGTATGTGTATATAAGTATCTGTGTGTGTGTATTATATCTGTGCGCTCTGTTTTTGTGGTACAGGGCATTGCCTGCGCTGTCATTCTGCCTAGAGACCTGCACTTGCAGAGGCGGCCCTGGCATCTCTGTAATGTTCTTTTTATCATAAGAAAACACATAAAAATAAGGCCCAGTTCAAATCAACTGTTCCTAATTGTAAGCATAATTCTTCATTATATACATAAACCGCTGTTCCAATAGTACAAATGGTATATTGAAATATATACAGTTATAGTGCTCCACTTTTTAGTGGATTTATATTTTTTTTATTTAAAATGTTGTGCATTACCTGAACTGATTTTTCTCCCATTTTTTTATTTTTAAAAACGGCGGGGGCGGTTTGGGGCGGAGATTGGGCGGGGTTGGGGGAGGGGATTTGGTGGGGTTGGGGGGTGGGGATAAAGGGGGGCCCCATTTTGTCATCCTGCCTTGGGCCCCGCATAGGCCAAACAACTTATACTCCTTAGCCAAAGAGAAAGAGAAGTAGCCGTAGCTTTCTGACCCTTGCGCTTCCCAGAAAAACAAACAAACAAAGCAGCAGACTGACGAAAATCCTTAGTTGCCTGAAGATAAAACTTCAATGCACGCACAACATCTAGGTTGTGCAACAAACACTCCTTAGAAGAAGAAGGATTAGGACACAAAGAATGTACCACAATCTCCTGATTAATATTTTTCTTTGAAACAACCTTAGGTAGGAAACCTAATTTAGTACGTAAAACCACCTTATCAGAATGAAAAATAAGATAAGGAGAATCAAACTGCAGAGCCGAGAGTTCCGAAACTCTCCAAGCAGAAGAAATAGCAACAAGAAACAAAACCTTCCAAGATAACATCTTGATATCTAAGGAATGCATAGGTTCAAACGGAGCGCACTGTAAAACTCTAATAACAAGGTTAAGACTCCGGGGAGGAGTAACGGGCTTAAACACAGGCCTAATCTTAACCAAGGCCTGACAAAAAGATTGCATGTCTGGCGTATCCGCCAAACACTAATGCAACAAAAAAGACAATGCAGAAATCTGACCTTTCAGAGTACTAGCTGACAAACCCTTCTCCAGACCCTCCTGGAGAAAAGACAAAATCCTAGGAATTCTGACACCAATACAGATATTTACACCATATCTTTGTAAATTTTTCTTGTCACAAGCTTATAAGCCTGAATCATGGTCTCAATGACCAACTCTGAAAACCCCCGCTTAGATAAAATCAATCGTTCAATCTCCAAGCAGTCATCTTCAGAGAAATGAGATTTGGATGAAGAAAAGGACCCTGAAGTAGAAGGTCCTTCCTCAGAGGGAGTCTCCATGGAGGTAGAGATGACATTTCCACTAGATCTGCATACCAGATCCTGCGAGGCCACGCCAGCTCTATGAGAATCACCAACGCCCTCTCCTGCTTTATCCGAGCAATGACTTTTGGCAGGAGAGCGAACGGAGGAAATATGTATGCTAGACTGAAATTCCAAGGGACCGCCAGAGCATCTATCAAGAAAGCCTGTGGATTCCTTGACCTTGAGCCGTACCTCAGAAGCTTAGCCAGCAGGAGGAGGCAAAGAGCACTACAGCAAAGCTGCTATATATGTCACTTCCCTTACCCATAATCCCCAGTCATTCTCTTTGCCTGCGGTGCAAGCAGGAGGTGACGTTTTGGTGTCTGATCCACAATCAAGATTTTTTGAGTAGGTTTGCTCTGATCTTTCTAAAGGGTCTAGCCTTAGCCCATGTCAGTCTCTTCAGTAGGGCAGTGGTGGTTTTTTTAAGCAACTGTGAACTTGTGGGGTACAATCCTCACTGCATTTTACCAAAACATTTTGCTGCCCTATTTAGATAGCCTGATTAAGTTTACTCAGTCTTTCTGTATTTCCACAGGTCCATGTGAGGGATGGCATCCTCTCAAACCAGGTGAGCTGTCCAGCTGCCGGACAGATAAATATTAAGGTAAGTGCCAGTTTTATTTTTCTATGTAGCAGGGAAAATTTGGCACTTTTTCAGCTGAAACGCTGCAGGGGGGACGTTTTTTATTATCCCTGTCAGGGTGCAGGTTTTTATGGCCAGTTTTTGCAGGCACTGTTAGTGTGAGAAGTTATTTATTCTATTGATGGCTCGGTGAGGATCCATTTTTAGTCACTGATTATGTTCTTTTTTTTTTGGGGGGGGGTTGTTTGTGTTTAAGCCTGTTTTTCCAGAAAGTTGTTTTAAAAAAAAAAATGGCTTTTTTGTCAGCTGTAGGACCGCCCCTTTTAGGGAGGTTCTGATTCTGTGATGTCCAAATTTTTTGATGCTTCTCTTCACTTCCTGTAAAAGTGAGGTGTGCATATTTCAGATGGCTCTGCTATTTAGAAGGCTTCTTGCTGTTTTAGCTTCTCTGGAAATCCGGATTGTAAACGGGATCGTTTTTTTACTCAGTTTGCTGCGGGTTATAGGACAGGTAGGGTACCTCAGTAATTCTGAGGAGTAGAGTGTTGCCTGGGGTATGTTTTCTTGATTTGGTAAATTTAAAGAGAACATTAATTTAAGAACGTTATTGGTTCTGTATTATGTCCTTTGTTAAAAGATATAAAAAAATAGTTTTTAAAAACAAAAACAAAAAAAAAGTTAATTTTTTTTTATTTGCTTCTTCTTTTTTTTTTTTTTTTTTGTATTATGGATCAGGAGACTGTGCAGGATGTTACCTGTAGCTTATGTGTTGATGCCCAGGTGGAACCCCCAGTACTTTTTTGTTCTTCATGTATAGCTTATAGAAATAGACTTTTTGACCCGGAGCCATCATTAGCTAAGGCGGATGCTGTTCAGGAGCCTCCTGTTTCAGATGTCCTGCAGCTTTCTCCTCAAGCGTCCCAATCCTATTCATCTGCACATGCAGTGCCCTGCGTTTCCTCTCATGCTCCGTCTGGAGTTAATTTGCAAGATATTGCTGCCCAGGTATCTTCTGCGGTATCTGAGGCGCTGTCTGCTTTTCCCATGTTGCAAGGAAAACACAAAAGGAAATTTAAAGATATAGTAAGTAAGGTTTCTGATCCTGAGGTGGCTAATCAAAGTATTTCCTCTCAGAAGTCTGAGGATGAAGATTCCTCGGGTGCATCTGAGGGTGAAATTTCGGATTCAGTCAGTATAATTCCTTCTGCTGATGCTGAAGTTGTGTCCTTCAGATTTAAGCTGTAACACCTCCGTTTGTTACTTAAGGAGGTTTTGGTGACCTTAGATGACTCTGATACTACTATCGTTGTTAACCCTAAATAGTCTAGTAAGCTGAACAAGTATTTTGATCTTCCCTCTGTGGTGGAGGTATTTCCTGTTCCAGATCATGCTTCTGAGATTATTGCATGAGAATGGGAAAGACCTGGTATTCCTTTTTCTCCATCTCCAATTTTTAAGAAGATGTTTGCTATAGCTGACTCTATTAAGGAATCATGGCAAATGGTTCCTAAGGTGGAAGGAGCTATTTCTATTTTGGCTAAGAGGACTACTATTCCCATAGAGGATAGCTGTTCTTTTAAGGATCCAATGGATAAGAAATTGGAGAGGTCAGCGAAAATGGTAATCAAATAGTGCCAAAATATACAGCCACACAGGCTACTACTCAGAAAGGCGGATTCTCCCAACCCGATCTCGAATAGACGATAAGATAAAGTGCCAAGAGTCAGCGCTACAATGTCCCTGTTATGGGATAAAGTGCTTAAGGTGGTGTCCATGATAGGTTTTATCTAACAGTGCAAATGGTGTAATACAAACAATATGTCTTATAGTATATAAAATTTAATATACTTACAATGCATATTCAACAAATCGAAAATACATTTTAAAAATAAATTACAAATATTAAAAACAATCGGCTTGATTTAGAGCTTTTGTCGGTAAAGACCAGCGTAGCTAACGCAGCTTTTTTTCCCAACGCACCCTTAAGACAACGCTGGTATTTAGAGTTGTCTGAAGGGCTGCGTTAGGCTCCAAAAAGGGTGCGTTGAGCTGAATGAACCGCCACTTCAACCCTCAATACCAGCGTTGCTTACGGTAAGCTGGCAAAATGTGCTCGTGCAGGATTCCCCCATAGGAAACAATGGGGCAGTTTGGGATGAAAAAAAACCTAACACCTGCAAAAAAGCAGCGTTAAGCTCCCAACGCAGCCCCATTGTTTCCTATGGGGAAACACTTTCTAAGTCTGCACCTAACACCCTAACATGAACCCCGAGTCTAAACACCCCTAACCTTACACTTATTAACCCCTAATCTGCCCCCCCCCGCTATCGCTGACACCTGCATTATACTATTAACCCCTAATCTGCCGCGCCGGACAACGCCGCAACCTACATTATACCTATGTACCCCTAATCTGCTGCCACTAACATCGCCGACCCCTATATTATATTTATTAACCCCTAATCTGCCCCTCCAATGTTGCCGCTACCTTACCTACACTTATTAACACCTAATCTGCTGACCGGACCTCGCCGCTACTCTAATAAAGTTATTAACCCCTAAACCGCCACACTCCCGCCTCGCAAACCATATAATAAATAGTATTAACCCCTAATCGCCACCCCCCAACATCACCGCCACCTAACTTCAAGTATTAACCCCTAATCTGCCAACCGGACCTCGCCGCTACTCTAATAAATGTATTAACCCCTAAAGCTAAGTCTAACCCTAACCCTAACACCCCCCTAAATTAAATATAATTTTAATCTAACGATTAACTAAAGTATTCCTATTTAAAACTAAATACTTACCTGTAAAATAAACCCTAATATAGCTACAATATAACGAATAATTATATTGTAGCTATTTTAGGATTTATATTTATTTTACAGCCAAGTTTGTATTTATTTTAACTAGGTACAATAGCTATCAAATAGTTATTAACTATTTAATAGCTACCTAGTTAAAATAATTACAAAATTACCTGTAAAATAAATCCTAACCTTAGTTACAATTAAACCTAACACTACACTATCAATAAATTAATTAAATAAATTACCTACAATTACATACTATTAAATAAACTAAACTAAATTACAAAAAACCCCCACTAAATTACAAAAAAAAAAAAGATTACAAGAATATTAGGCTAATTACACCTACTCTAAGCCGCCTAATAAAATAAAAAAAAATAATAATAATAAAGGTCCCTACCCTATTCTAAATTAAAAAGTAACCAGCTCTTTTACCAGTGGTGGGTTGTAATGTTGGGGGGGTTGTATTTTTTTTTACAGGCAAAAGAGCTGATTACTTAGGGGCATGCCCCGCAAAAAGCCCTTTTAAGGGCTGGTAAAAGAGCTGGTTACTTTTTAATTTAGAATAGGGTAGAGACCTTTATTATTTTGGGGGGCTTTTTTATTTTATTAGGGGGCTTAGAGTAGGTGTAATTATCCTAATATTCTTGTAATCTTTTTTTTATTTTTTTGTAATTTAGTGTAGTTTATTTAACTGTATGTAATTGTAGGTAATTTATTTAATTAATTTATTGATAGTGTAGTGTTAGGTTTAATTGTAACTTAGGTTAGGATTTATTTTACAGGTAATTTTGTAATTATTTTAACTAGGTAGCTATTAAATAGTTAATAACT
The DNA here is from genome assembly GCF_027579735.1 of Bombina bombina. Taxonomy (NCBI): domain Eukaryota; kingdom Metazoa; phylum Chordata; class Amphibia; order Anura; family Bombinatoridae; genus Bombina; species Bombina bombina. Next base: position 339,660,569 of record NC_069503.1, read on the forward strand.
ATTTAATAGCTATTGTACCTAGTTAAAATAAATACAAAGTTGCCTTATTAATAAATATAAATCCTAAAATAGCTACAATATAATTACTTGTTATATTGTAGCGATATTAGGGTTTATTTTACAGGTAAGTATTTAGTTTTAAATAGGAATACTTTAGTTAATAAGATTTAATTTATTTCGTTAGATTAAATTTATATTTAACTTAGGGGGGGAGTTAGGGTTAGGGTTAGACTTAGCTTTAGGGGTTAATATCTTTATTAGAGTAGCGGCGAGGTCCGGTCGGCAGATTCGGGGTTAATACTTGAAGTTAGGTGGCGGCGATGTTAGGGAGGGCAGATTAGGGGTTAATACTATTTATTATAGTGTTTGCGAGGCGGGAGTGCAGCGGTTTAGGGGTTAATACATTTATTATAGTGGCGGCGAGGTCCGGTCGGCAGATTAGGGGTTAATAAGTGTAATTAGGTAGCTGCAACATTGGGGGGGGGGCAGATTAGGGGTTAATAAATATTATGTAGGTGTCGGCAATGTTAGGGGCAGCAGATTAGGGGTTCATAGGGATAATGTAGGTGGCGGCAGTGTGCGGTCGGCAGATTAGGCGTTAAAAATATTTATTATAGTGGCGGCGATGTGGGAGGACCTCAGTTTAGGGGTACATAGGTAGTTTATGGGTGTTAGTGTACTTTAGAGCACTGTAGTTAAGAGCTTTATAAACTGGCATTAGCCCATATAGCTCTTAACTACTGACTTTTATTTGCGGCTGGAGTCTTGTCGGTAGAGGCTCTACCGCTCACTTCAGCCAAGACTCTAAATACCGGCATTAGGAAAATCCCATTGAAAAGATAGGACACGCAATTGGCGTAAGGGGATCTGCGGTATGGAAAAGTCACGGCTTGAAAGTGAGCGTTAGACCCTTTCCTGCCTGACTCTAAATACCAGCGGGCGGCCAAAAGCAGCGTTAGGACCCCTTAACACTGCTTTTGACGGCTAACGCAGAACTCTAAATCTAGGCGAGTGTGTCGATTTACTAAAACCTAATGTACTCTTTAACCTGACGTACTTCTTAACCTGATAATCCACTATTAAATAACCGGTATTATAATCAAAAAAGGATACGTAAAATATTGAGATCAGAACAACTATATGATAACTAATTTAACATATTACAGCAAGTCTAGTATATAAAAAAGTCCAAAATGATGTGAAATAGTCCCAAACAAATGTCCAAATTGTATTCCAATCCTATAGAATGATTAAATGTAAGAGATGAAAAATCCATGTGTAATGTGAGAAAAAATCCAAGAACTCTAAAAAATAGGAAAAAAGTTTGAAAAATATAAATATATATATATATATATATATATATATAAATATATATATATATATTTATATGTAGATAGATAGATAGATAGATAGATAGATAGATAGATAGATAGATAGATAGATAGATAGATAAATATATATATAAAGTGAAAAATATTTTTTTTTCTATAGGATTGTGACGTCATCTTAATTTATCAAAATTCATATTTGGAAGAAGATCATCACTATAGTGTATTCACTAGAACACCAATTATAATTTAATTTGGGATACACCTTTTTTGGGATACAAAGGATTTATTTATAAAGGAACCTTACACGATTATTTTGGATACATATCTTCAGTCCTTCAAGACATTATCATAGGATCCTCTTTAGGATTATTTTTCCACATATATTTTAGGTGTACACCGCCTTTTTTTCCACTTTTTTCACTTTTTGGCCACACTTTTTTTATTACATTTTTTACTACATTTTTTTATCAAACATTCTTACTTTTATTATTTTTTAATTTTTCACTTTATATATATATATATATATATATATATATATATATATATATATATATATATATATATATATATATATATATATATATATTTATATTTTTATATTTTTCAAACTTTTTTCACATTTTTTTAGAGTTCTTGGATTTTTTCTCACATTACACACGGATTTTTCATCTCCAACATTTAATCAATCTATAGGATTGGAATCCAATTTGGACATTTGTTTGGGACTATTTCATATCAACATAATTTTGGACTTTTTTATATACTAGACTTGATGTAATATGTTAAATTAGTTATCATACAGTTGTTCTGATCTCAATATTTTACGTATCCTTTTTTGATTATAATACCGGTTATTTAATAGTGGATTATCAGGTTAAGAAGTATGTCAGGTTAAAGAGTATGTTAGGTTTTAGTAAATCGACACATTGTTTTTAATATTTGTAATTTATTTTTAATTTTAATGGTTTTTATTGAGCATAAGGAAAAACATAACAAACAGTAAAAGGTAACACAGAGTCACAAACCGTTCTGGGTTTATATATATTATACATTGCAGTCAAAGTTATCATATTGATTTAGTAGTCCATATTTCTGTATTTCCTCTAAAATTACCGTAGCTCAGTTATCAATTTTTGACTGTAAACATTAACATAATAGTAAGTTATAACTTAATAGATGAACTATCCATTAGTGATCCAAAAAACAATTCTTATACATCTATCTTGATAAGTCTCTGGTGTAAAGAGAATATTAGAATATTTAAGAAAAGTGTCAGCAAAGATATTGGAGTGAGAGGTAGGAGATGGAGAGAAGGGAGGGGGAGGAGGAGGGAGAAGAATTATAGGGAGTAGAGTGGAAGAGACGGGGAGAAAAAAAAAAAAGGGGGAGGGAAATTATGAGAGAGTATGCCCTGACCGGTTGGGCATTTATATTAACTAATTAATTAATTGGAGGCTGGTTGAAGATGAGTGCTATTCTGCCCAGAAGAGCATGGATTGTCTGTTAAGGATCTCATTTAACTAGGGCATGTGGTCACAGATGGATTCCATAGTTCCACCATTGCCTCATGTAGTTCCATTGTACCATTTTTCATATGTTGATACCTTTCTATTTGGAGCATGTAGGACACCTGCTCTTTCCATGTCTCCAGTGAGGGAACCTCACTTGATTTCCATCTTTGCGGGACAAGGAGTTTGGCGCTATTTAGCATAATATATAGTAAGAGTTTTTTAGGTTTGTTTTGAATTTTAGGAATGTCTAGAAAGATAAGGATGCCTGGGTCTTTTTGTAACTGAATGTTGAGTTTGGTTTCTATTTCAGAGAATATCCCCGACCAGAAAACTTCCATTTCCCTACACGACCACCAGATGTGTATTAAATCTGCCTCCTCCCCACAACCCCTCCAGCATTTGCCACTGCTCTTTTTGTATATATGACGTATTCTGGCTGGTGTAAGATACCACCTCGCCAGTAACTTAAAATTAATTTCCATAATATTAGAGGAGATTGTGGCTTCTCTGTGACATTGTAAGGCACGATCCCATGCCTACTGGCTGATTTCTCTTTCTAGATCTTTAGCCCATTTAAGAGTGAAGGAGGGGTACACTGTGCCGCTATTGGTCAGTAATATGTTGTACAGTTTAGATATGATATGTCTGGGTTCAGTCTGCTGCGAACATAAATTTTCAAATCTAGTCAATGGGCGGTTAAATTCTTCTCTTTTCTTGTGCGTCTGAACAAAATGCCCTAATTGTGTGTAAGCGAACCATGGGGGGGGGGAACCCCCTCTGGTGCTTGTCAGGTTCTCCCTCTGTATCAGCTTGCCTCCCTCTAATATACTTTTTAAGGTGAGTTCTTGTATATGTGGAGAGAAGTTGGCCAGCTGGGGAAACCCGCGGTCGGTAGGTCAGGATTGCCCCTGTATGGCGTCATTGGGGAGGGCATGGTGGAGAGGTGGTTGGACGTTTTAAGAAGTTTGTCCCATATTAGGAGCAATTCGCCCCACAGTGGATATTGCGAAATTTCTATGGGTCTTAGTTTTGGAGAGATCCAAGCCCATACTCCCATATTTTCTGTGTTTAGAATTTTTCTATCAAGTTGGATCCACCGTTTATCTACTGAGTTGTAGCACCACTCCACCAGGCGTTGCAGTATTGATGCCTGTCTGTAGATTTCTATATTTGGTACCCCTAATCCCCCTCTATGTCTGGGGAGGAACATAGTAGCTTTTGGGATGCGTGGTCTGATTTTTTGCCAGATGTACTGTCCTATGATCTCTTGTAGGTTTGTAATGTAGTGTCTGGGTAATGGAGTAGGTAATGTTTGCAATATATATAGGATGCGCGGTAGAATAGTCATTTTAACCACCTGGACTCTTCCCAACCATGAGATCTGTTTATTGCTCCAGCTAGATAGATCAGCTGTGATTTGGTCTTGTAATGGTTTGTAGTTGGCTGTAAAAAGATCTTTAGGCTCTGCCGTCAGATATATACCAAGGTACTTCATTTTATGGGGCTGGATGACTAGGGGATACTCAGATTTTATTTTAAGTATAGTTTCTGAGGGCACATTAATATTTAAGATTTCCGACTTAGAAGCATTCAGATGGAAATTAGAAAATCTACCATATACATCGAATTCATCTAGTAATGTTGTCAAAGAGTGCTCTGGGTCGGTTAGCGTAAACAAAATATCATCGGCATATAATGCCATTTTATGTTCCGAATCATTGATTTTAATGCCACTGATCTGGGGGTTCTGCCTAATTTTATGAGCCAGTGCTTCTACAGACAAGGCGAATAGGATTGGAGACAGGGGGCAACCCTGTCTCGTCCCATTGGTGATCCGAAAAGGATCCGACAGGATGTCGTTAACTTTCACCTTGGCTGTGGGATTGGAGTATAGTGCGAATATCTTGGAAATAAATTTTGTAATTTATTTTTAAAATGTATTTTCGATTTGTTGAATATGCATTGTAAGTATATTAAATTTTATATACTATAAGACATATTGTTTGTATTACACCATTTGCACTGTTAGATAAAACCTATCGTGGACACCACCTTAAGCACTTTATCCCATAACAGGGACATTGTAGCACTGACTCTTGGCACTTTTCTTATCGGATAAGAATTTCGAGGCATTATTAAAAAAAAATGTATGTTCACCAAGGTCTTCAATGGCAGCCTGTAGTGTGTATTGCTACTGTTACCAGTGCTGCAGCTTACTGGTTTAATGTCTTGTCTGATTCTATTCAGACAGATACTTCTCTTAAAGAAATCCAGGACAGAATTAAGGCTCTTAAATTAGCCGATTCTTTTATTACGGATGCTTCCTTACAGGTCGTTAAACTGGGAGCAAAAATATCTGGTTTTGCAGTTCTAGCTCGCAGAGCCCTTTTGGTTAAAATCCTGGTCTGCGGGTGTGTCCTCTAAGTTATTAGCTATTCCCTACAAGGGTAAGACCTTGTTTGGGCCTGGTTTGGCTGAAATTATTTCAGATATCACAGGTGGAAAGGGATCTTTTCTTCCTCAAGATAGAAAGAATAAGCAGAAAGGATGTCAGAGTAATTTTCGTTGCTTTTATAACTTTAGAGGTAAACCCTCCACTTCTTCTTCCAAGCAGCAACTATCCAAGTCTTCCTGGAAGTCTGGTCAGTCTTGGAACAAGGGGAAACAGTCTAAGAAGCCTGCGGCTGACCCTAGTCGGCATGAAGGGTCGGCCCCTGATCCAGGAATGGGTCTAGTAGAGGGCAGGCTTTCTCAATTTGCTCATGCTTGGATATGAGATGTGCCAGACCTGTGGGCTGTGGAAATTGTATCTCAGGGGTACAAGATAGAATTTAAGACTTTTTCTCCCAGAGGTAGGTTTCTTCTCTCAAGATTATCTGTAGACCAGATAATGAGCGAGACGTTCTTCAATTTTGCCCTGGGAGTTATAGTTCCAGCTCCTCCTCAGGAACAAAGTCTGGGATTTTATTCAAATCTGTTTGTGGTTTACAAAAAAGAGGGGACTTTCAGACCTATTTTAGACCTAAAGTGTTTAAACAAGTTCCTCTAGAGTACCCTCCTTCAAGATGGAGACTATACGTTCCATTCTTCAATTGGTTCAAGAGGGTCAGTTGATGACAACCATAGACTTAAAGGATGCGTACCTTCATATTCCCATTCACTGGGATCATCACAAGTTTCTAAGATTTGCTTTCTTAGACAATCATTTCCAGTTTGTGGCTCTTCCTTTCGGCCTTGCCACAGGTCCTAGAATTTTCTTTAAAGGTCCTGGGGGCTCTTTTGGCAGTGATCCAGTCTTGGGGCATTGCTGTTGCACTTATCTGGGTGACATTCTAGTTTAGGCACCGTCTTTTCTTTCTTCTCTCCCAAGGTTGGAATGTAAATCTGGGAAAGAGTTCTCTGATTCCAGCCACAAGAGTAGTGTTTTTAGGGACCATAATAGACTTCCTACTAATGAAGATATTTCTGACAGAGGTCAGAAAAACAAAGATCTTCAACTCTTGTCTTGTCCTTCAGTCCTCTACTCGGCCGTCAGTGGCTCTATGTATGGAGGTAATTGATCTGATGGTAGCTTCCATGGACATTATTCCATTTGCTCAGTTCCATCTCAGACCACTGCAGTTAAGCATGTTAAGGCAATGGAATGGGGACTATGCGGATCCGTCTCTGCAAATAGTTCTAGATCAGGTGAAAAGGGACTCTCTTCTGTAGTGGTTGTCTTAGGAACACCGTTTCCAGGGAACCTGCTTTTGTAGACCTTCCTGGGTGATCGTGACTATGGATGCCAGTCTTCTAGGTTGGGGAGAAATTTGGGGGTCGTTGAAGACTCAGGGTCTTTGGACTCGGGAGGAGTCAGTTCTCCTTATAAACATTGTAGAACTGAGAGCAATTTTCAATGCTCTACTGGCCTGGCCTCAGTTAGCCTTAGCCCGGTTTATCAGGTTCCAGTCGGAAAACTTAACATCAGTGGCGTAGATCAACCACCAGGGGGGAACTTGGAGTTCCTTGGCCATGACAGAGGTGGCCTGGAAAATTCAGTGGGCGGAGTCTCAAAACTGTTGTCTTTCTACGATCCACATCCCAGGAGTGGACAATTGGGAAGCGGATTTTCTGAGCCGACAGACCTTTCATCCGGGTGAGTGGGAACTTCATCCGAAAGTATTTTCCAGTTTAATTCTAAATTGGGGGCAGCCAGAACTGGATCTCATGGCTTTTCGACAGAATGCCAAGCTTCTGAGGTATGGCTCGAGGTCAAGGAATCCACAGGCTTTCTTGATTGATGCTCTGGCGGTCCCTTGAAATTTCAGTCTAGCATACATATTTCCTCCGTTCGCTCTCCTGCCAAAAAGACATTGCTCGGATAAAGTAGGAGAGGGCGTTGGTGATTCTCATAGCGCTGGCGTGGCCTCGCAGCATCTGGTATGCAGATCTATGGAAAATGTCGTCTCTACCTCCATGGAGACTCCCTCTGAGGAAGGACCTTCTACTTCAGGGTCATTTTCTTCATCCAAATCTCATTTCTCTGAAGCTGACTGCTTGCTTTATCTAAGTGTGGGTTTTCAAAGTCGGTCATTGAGACCATGATTCAGGCTTGTAAGCCTGTGACAAGAAATATTTACTATAAGATATGGTGTAAATATCTGTATTGGTGGGAATCCAGAGGCTACTTCCTAGGATTTTGTCTTTTCTCCAGGAGGGTCTGGAGAAGGGTTTGTCAGCTAGTACTCTGAAAGGTCAGATTTGAGCTTTGTCTATTTTGTTGCATAAGCGTTTGGTGGATACGCCAGATGTGCAATCTTTTTGTCAGGCCTTGGTTAGGATTAGGCCTGTGTTTAAGCCCGTTACTCCTCCCTGGAGTCTTAACCTTGTTCTTAGAGTTTTACAGCGGGCTCCGTTTGAACCTATGCATTCCTTAGATATCAATATGTTATCTTCGAAGGTTTTGTTTCTTGTTGCTATTTCTTCTGCTCAGAGAGTTTCGGAACTCTTGGCTCTGCAGTTTGATTCTCCTTATCTTAAAGAATATTAATCAGGAGATTGTGATTCCTTCTTTGTGCCCTGATCCTTCTTCTCCTAAGGAGTGTTTGTTGCACAACCTAGATGTTGAGCGTGCATTAAAGTTTTATCTTCAGGCAACTAAGAACTTTCGTCAGTCTTCTGCTTTGTTTGTTTGTTTTTCTGGGAAGCAAAAGGGTCAGAAATCTACGGCTACTTCTCTTTCTCTTTGGCTAAGGAGTATTATTCGTTTGGCCTATGAGACTGCTGGACAGCAACCTCCTGCGAGAATCACTGCTCATTCCACGAGGGATGTTTCTTCTTCCTGGGCATTTAAAAATGAAGCTTCTGTGAAACCGATTTGCAAGGCTGCAACTTGGTCCTCTTTGCATACTTTTTCAAAGTTTTATAAATTTGATACTTTTGCCTCAGCTGAGGCTTCTTTTGGGAGAAGGGTTCTTCAAGTGGTGGTGCCTTCTGTTTAGGTCTACCTGTCTTGTCCCTCTCTTATCATCTTTGTCCTCTAGCTTGGGTATTGTTTCCCACTAGTAATTGATGATTCCGTGGACTCACCATATCTTAGGAAAGAAAACAATTTATGCTTACCTGATAAATTTATTTATTTCCGGATATGGCGAGTCCATGGCCCACCCTTTATTTAAATTTTTTCTAAAACCTCAGGCACCTCTACACTTTTGTATTATCTTCTTTTTCCATTTTTCTTTTGGCCGAATGACTGGGGATTATGGGTAAGGGAAGTGACATATATAGCAGCTTTGCTGTAGTGCTCTTTGCCTCCTCCTGCTGGCCAGAAGTTATATTCCCACTAGTAATTGATGATTCCATGGACTCACCATATCCGGAAAGAAATACGTTTATCAGGTAAGCATAAATTATGTTTTTTGTGATGATTTTACTGGACAGCCTGCTAAAATACTGGACTGTCCGGCTGAATACTGGACAACTGGCAACCCTATTATTCTGTTTAAATATGTTAATTTTATGTTATTTTTTATGTTTATCTTTTTGTTTTTCAGATACACAAACAATTTAGGAGAGGCCAAAAAAATTGGTATAAAGAAAGCTGTTGCTTCTCAGCTAGCGGTTGGCCTCATGTACTTTATTATTTACGATTCCTATGGGCTTGGCTTCTGGTATGGTGCAACTTTAGCTTTATACGAAAATGGCTATACAATTGGTAATGTCTTTATGGTAAGTTTAAAGGGACAGTCAGGTCCCAAAAAAACTTTCATGATTTAAATAGGGAATGTAATTTTAAACAATTTTCCATTTTACTTTTATCACCAATTTTGCTTTGTTCTTTTGGTATTCTTATTTGAAAGCTAATTCTAGGAGGTTAATATGCTAATTTCTTAGACTTTGAAGACTGCCTCTAATCTGACTGCATTTTGACCACTAGAGGGCATTAGTTCATGTGTTTCATATAGATAACATTGAGCTCATGCACGTGAAGTTAACCTGGAGTGAGCACTGATTGGCTAAAAAGCAAGTCTGTCAAAAGAACTGAAATAAGGGGGCAGTTTGCAGAGACTTAGATACAAGGTAATCACAAATGTAAAAAGTTTATTAATATAACTGTGTTGGTTATGCAAAACTGGGGAATGGGTAATAAAGGGATTATCTTTCTTTTTAAACAACAAAAATTCTGGTGTTGACTGTCCCTTTAAAACATCTGTGAGCTCCTGGTAATTTAGCTACATTTATGTTAATGGAAGGAATGCCCACTGGTGATCAGCTAAAAAAGATGAAACAAGCCTCAATGAGTTTCAAACAAAGTATCACCCAAACAATGAGACCACTTGCAGCATAAGAAGCATCTATGAATCTAGCTCAATGTATCTTTATTATGTAGAACTATAACATTATTAATAGGGTGACCATAATGTTTAAAGAAATGTTTTGTATAAGAACCCTGACATATGTATTTTTCATATGTATCCCTTTTTAAAGCGGCAATATGGTCACCCTAATTATTACTTAAAAAGCAATAATATAAAATGTTTTAATGTTTTTTATAGGGACATTAAACAAAAACTTAAACAACCATAAGGGGCGTGATCCGATATACATCGTAGTTTGCAGCGCAAGCGAGGGAACCCCCGCCACCCGTAATTTCAGCTCGCAACTCGAGATATCCAATATACCCCGCCGGCAATTGCTAAAGTGCCGTAAGTTGGATAAACCAGCGATGTCCATAAATCTGCGTAAGTACAAATTTCTGGAGTCGCCAGTGACTTACGGCACTTTAGAAACTGCCGGCGCTTACAAAACCTTTCTAAGTTATTAAATCTCCCGTACTGTCTAACACGCCTCCCAAACATAGCTCGACACGTAAACCCCTCTATCCGCTATCCCCCCTCACTCTCCTAATAATAAATGTATTAACCCCTAAACCGCCGCTCCCGGACCCGGCGCACCTAATAAAGTTATTAACCCCTAAACCGCCGCTCCCAGACCCCGCCGCCACCTACATTAACTAACCCCTAATGTGAGCCCCTTACATCGCCTCCACCTACATTACCTACCCCCTAATGTGAGCTCCTACCCCGCCACCAGCTATATTAAAATTATTAACCCCTAATCTAATCCCCCTACCCTGCCGCCAGCTATATTAAAATTATTAACCCCTAATTTAATCCCCCTACACCGCCGCCAGCTATATTAAAATTATTAACCCCTAATCTAATCCCCCTACACCGCCACCAGCTATATTAAATGTATTAACCCCTAATCTAATCCCCCTACACCGCCGCCACCTATATTAAATTAATTAACCCCTAAAATACTAAAATAGCACTACCACTAAACCTAAGTCTAACCCTACAAATAGCCCTTAAAAGGGCTTTTTATGTGGCATTGCCCCAAAGTAAACAGCTCTATTGCCAGCCCTTAAAAGGGCTTTTTGCGTGGCATTGCCCCAAAGTAAACAGCTCTATTGCCAGCCCTTAAAAGGGCTTTTTGCGGGCCATTGCCCTAAAGTAATCAGCTCTTTTACCAGCCCTTAAAAGGGCTTTTTGCGGGGCATTGTCACAAAGTAATCAGCTCTTTTGCCTCTAATCTAAATCCCTCTACACCGCCGCCACCTATAATAAATGTATTACCCCCTAATCTAATCCCCATACACCGCCGTCACCTATATTAACTATATTAACCCTAATTATATTAGGGTTAATATAGTTAATATAGTTATTATATTATATATATATATTAACTATATTAATGCTAATTATATTAGGGTTAATATAGTTAATATAGTTATTATATTATATATATATATATATTAAGTATAATAACCCTATCTAACTCTAACACCCCTAATTAAATTCTTATTAAATTAAATCTAATTAATATTAATATTATTGATTAAAATATTCCTATTTAAATCTAAATACTTACCTATAAAATAAACCCTGATAGCTACAATGTAATTAATAATAACATTGTAGCTATTTTAGGGTTTATATTTATTTTACAGGTAACTTGGTATTTATTTTAACTAGGTACAATAGCTATTAAATAGTTAATAACTATTTAATAGCTAACTTGTTAAAATAATTACCAATTTACCTGTAAAATAAATTCTAACCTAAGTTACAAATACACCTACACTATCAATAAATTAAATAAACTACAAATATCTAAACTAAAATACAATTAAATACACTAAACTAAATTACAAAAACAAACAAACACTAAATTACAAAAAATAAAAAAGATTACAAGAATATTAAGCTAATTACACCTATTCTAAACCACCGAATAAAATAATAAAGCCCCCCAAAATAAAAAAATGCCCTACCCTATTCTAAATTAAAAATTAACCAGCTCTTTTACCAGCCCTTAAAAGGGCTTTTTGTGGGGCATGCCCCAAAGTAATCAGCTCTTTTACCTGTAAAAAAAACACAATACCACCCCCCAACATTACAACCCACCACCCACATACCCCTACTCTAAACCCACCCAAACCCCCCTTAAAAAACCTAACACTAAGCCCCAGAAGATCTCCCTACCTTGAGTCGTTTTCACCCAGCCGGGCCGAACTCTTCATCCAATCCGGGCGATGTCTTCATCCAAACGGCAAAGAAGAAGTCTTCCATCCGGGCGATGTCTTCATCCAAGCGGCAAAGAAGAAGTCTTCAATCCCGGCGATGTCTTCATCCAAGCGGCAAAGAAGAGGTCCTCCACCGGGGTGAAGTTTTCCTCCAAGCGGCATCTTCAATCTTCTTTCTTCAGACCTCCGACGCGGAACATCCAGCTGGCCCGATGACTGAACGACGAATTAAGTTTCCTTTAAATGACGTCATCCAAGATGGCGTCCCTCGAATTCCGATTGGCTGATAGGATTCTATAAGCCAATCTGAATTAAGGTAAGAAAATCTGATTGGCTGATTCAATAAGCCAATCAGATTCAAGTTCATTCCGTTCAGCCAATAGAATGCAAGCTCAATCTGATTGGCTGATTGGATCAGCCAATCGGATTGAACTTGAATCTGATTGGCTGATTGAATCAGCCAATCAGATTTTTTTACCTTAATTCCGATTGGCTGATAGAAGACTTCTTCTTTGCCGCTTGGATGAAGACTTCTTCTTTGCCGCTTGGAAGACTTCTTCTTTGCAGTGGAAGACTTCTTCTTTGCCGCTTGAATGAAGACATCGCCCGGATTGGATGAAGATTTAGGCCCGGCTGGGTGAATTTAAAGGAAACCTCATTCGTCGGGCCAGCTGGATGTTCCGCATCGGAGGTCTGAAGAAAGAAGATTGAAGATGCCGCTTGGAGGAAAACTTCACCCCGGTGGAGGATCTCTTCTTTGCCGCTTGGATGAAGACATCGCCGGGATTGAAGACTTCTTCTTTGCCGCTTGGATGAAGATATCAATGTAAAGTCCAAGGAATATCAGTCAGCACCTGAACCACTTGCACGCCATATAGGGGTACCACCAAACCCTACTCACAACATAGTAGAAATCCAAGACGTATGGCAGCAATCAGTGGTTTAAACAAATGGTTTTTATTTTGGAGCACAGCAAACAAAGCGACGTTTCGGGAGCTTCCTCCCTTTGTCAAGCATAAAACATTGTGGTCACAAACCTCTTAATATACCCACCACCACTAGGTGGCAGTAACGAGTAATTTCCTCCTGTATAGGATACATTTTGGATCAATTCATAGAATAAATAAATTTGGATCAGTTCTCTGTACAGATGTTCTTTGCTGAATTTATTTTTGTAATTACTCTTGCAACACAATTTTTGCATCTCCAATAATAATGCACCTTAGTTTATAAGGAATGATTCTTGCACTTTGTATATATATAGTTAAATTATGTATCAATTTTGATTGTGTATTTTGAAACAATTTAAAATATATATACTTTTTAATTTTTATTTGGAAACTGTATCTTTGTAACATATTGATGTGGTTAAACTCTTTGTAATGTGCCTAGGATATGAATTAGTTAAAATGTATCCTATACAGGAGGAAATTACTCGTTACTGCCACCTAGTGGTGGTGGGTCACAAACCTCTTAATATACCCACCACCACTAGGTGGCAGTAACGAGTAATTTCCTCCTGTATAGGATACATTTTGGATCAATTCATAGAATAAATAAATTTGGATCAGTTCTCTGTACAGATGTTCTTTGCTGAATTTATTTTTGTAATTACTCTTGCAACACAATTTTTGCATCTCCAATAATAATGCACCTTAGTTTATAAGGAATGATTCTTGCACTTTGTATATATATAGTTAAATTATGTATCAATTTTGATTGTGTATTTTGAAACAATTTAAAATATATATACTTTTTAATTTTTATTTGGAAACTGTATCTTTGTAACATATTGATGTGGTTAAACTCTTTGTAATGTGCCTAGGATATGAATTAGTTAAAATGTATCCTATACAGGAGGAAATTACTCGTTACTGCCACCTAGTGGTGGTGGGTATATTAAGAGGTTTGTGACCACAATGTTTTATGCTTGACAAAGGGAGGAAGCTCCCGAAACGTCGCTTTGTTTGCTGTGCTCCAAAATAAAAACCATTTGTTTAAACCACTGATTGCTGCCATACGTCTTGGATTTCTGGATGAAGATATCGCCCGGATGGAAGACTTCTTCTTTGCCGTTTGGATGAAGACATCGCCCGGATTGGATGAAGAGTTCGGCCCGGCTGGGTGAAAACGACTCAAGGTAGGGAGATCTTCTGGGGCTTAGTGTTAGGTTTTTTTAAGGGGGGTTTGGGTGGGTTTAGAGTAGGGGTATTTGGGTGGTGGGTTGTAATGTTGGGGAGTGGTATTGTGTTTTTTTTTACAGGCAAAAGAGCTGATTACTTTGGGGCATGCCCCGCAAAAAGCCCTTTTATGGGCTGGTAAAAGAGCTGGTTAATTTTTAATTTAGAATAGGGTAGGGCATTTTTTTATTTTGGGGGGCTTTATTATTTTATTAGGGGGCTTAGAAAAGGTGTAATTAGCTTAAAATTATTTTAATCTTTTTTTATTTTTTGTAATTTTTTTTAAATATCTTTATTTTAATGTGCAACAAACAGACAGCATTAGGTACTTACATCAAAGATCAAGTAATACAAGGTTACAAATCACGTGATACCTTTAGTTATACAGCAGATTTCTTGAAATGTCTTTGAACTGAATTCTGAAAGGCAAAACAGTCTTGCACTATTTTTCACTTTAACCAATTCTATACATAGACTATATTAAACTCTTAACTATCAACTATCAGCTGGCGTGGTAACTCTCAAACGACCTCTTCCATCCTAACTCTCTTCCTCCCCCAGGGAACCCCCTCAACTAAAGTCTCCCGTTCGCCATTCTCCCCTCAGTGTTGCCTCTAACATGTATTCCGTGTCCCTAAATGGTGCCAGGACTATGGTGCGTGAGCTATCTGGCAGTGAGCGGATGAAGGGGCCACACTTGTTAAAGAAGGACCGGACTCTGGTGGACATGTCACCCAGACCATCAGCTTGTTCAATAAATAGTTGTTTCAGTAGTGTCTTTTTTAACTGTGCTACAGTGGGTGGATTTCTTTTAAGCCAGTTTTGAAATATCAGCTGTCTTGCCATCAGGACTATATTATAGATGAATAAGCTAGCTTGTTTTGGTATAAAGTGGGGAAAAAAAGTATTTAGTCAGCCACCAATTGTGCAAGTTCTCCCACTTAAGAAGATGAGAGAGGCCTGTAATTTTCATCATAGGTATACCTCAACTATGAGAGACAAAATGTGGAAACAAATCTGAATAATCACATTGTCTGATTTGGAAAGAATTTATTTGCAAATTATGGTGGAAAATAAGTATTTGGTCATCTTCAAACATGCAAAATTTCTGGCTCTCACAGACCTGTATCTTCTTCTTTAAGAGGCTCCTCTGTCCTCCACTCATTACCTGTATTAATGGCACCTGTTTGAACTTGTTATCAGTATAAAAGACACCTGTTCACAACCTCAAACAGTCACACTCCAAACTCCACTATGGTGAAGACCAAAGAGCTGTCGAAGGACACCAGAAACAAAATTGTAGACCTGCACCAGGCTGGGAAGACTGAATCTGCAATAGGCAAGCAGCTTGGTGTGAAGAAATCAACTGTGGGAGCAATAATTAGAAAATGGAAGACATACAAGACCACTGATAATCTCCCTCGATCTGGGGCTCCACGCAAGATCTCACCCCGTGGGGTCAAAATGATCACAAGAACAGTGAGCAAACATCCCAGAACCACATGGGGGGACCTAGTGAATGACCTTCAGAGAGCTGGAGCAACGTAACAAAGGCTACCATCAGTAACACACTACGCTGCCAGGGACTCAGATCCTGCAGTGCCAGACGTGTCCCCCTGCTTAAGCCAGTACATGTCCGGGCCCATCTGAAGTATGCTAGAGAGCATTTAGATGATCCAGAAGTGGATTGGGAGAATATCATATGGTCAGATGAAACCAAAGTAGAACTGTTTGGTAGAAACACAACTTGTCGTGTTTGGAGGAGAGAGAACACCATACCTACTGTGAAGCATGGGGGTGGCAACATCATGCTTTGGGGCTGTTTCTCTGCAAAGGGAACAGGATGACTGATCCGTGTACATGAAAGAATGAATGGGGCCATGTATCGTGAGATTTTGAGTGCAAACCTCCTTCCATCAGCAAGGGCATTGAAGATGAAATGTGGCTGGTCTTTCAGCATGACAATGATCCCAAACACACCGCCCGGGCAACGAAGGAGTGGCTTCGTAAGAAGCATTTCAAGTCCTGGAGTGGCCTAGCCAGTCTCCAGATCTCAACCCCATAGAAAACCTTTGGAGGGAGTTGAAAGTCTGTGTTGCCCAGGGACAGCCCCAAAACATCACTGCTCTAGAGGAGATCTGCATGCAGGAATGGGCCAACATACCAGCAACAGTGTGTGACAACCTTGTGAAGACTTCCAGAAAATGTTTGACCTCTGTCATTGCCAACAAAGGATATATAACAAAGTATTGAGATGAACTTTTGATATTGACCAAATACTTATTTTCCACCATAATTTGCAAATAAATTCTTTACAAATCAGACAATGTGATTGTCTGGATTTGTTTCCACATTTTGTCTCTCATAGTTGAGGTATACCTATGATGAAAATTACAGGCCTCTCTCATCTTCTTAAGTGGGAGAACTTGCACAATTGATGGCTGACTAAATACTTTTTTTCCCCACTGTATCTATGAAGTCTAAGAACACTACATTCCGAAATGACCAGTCACTCCGGGGAGCGCGGATATTTGTTTTTGTCCAGTATGCCGTCATCTTCCAAAATCTAACCAAAGTGGGGCAACTCATCACCATGTGTTCAATATCTGCGTCTATTAGACTACATCTAGGGCATTTATTATCTCTGCTCGATTTCCATCTCTGGAACACTCTAGGGGTGACATAACTGTTATGGAGTAATTTAAAGTGTGATTCTCTCACTTCTTATGAGAGAGAAGCTAGTTTGAATTTGTGTATGCTTTCCTCAATATCTACAGTCATTACGGCTGTTCCTAGTTTCTCACTCCAAATGTCAATTATCTTATTTGTGCAGACAGTCCCTGCCTGCCTGTTCATTTTTGTGTAGAGTGGTGAACTGGATGTGATATCATGTTTCGCTAGTTCTATGCTTTGTAGTATGGCAGTTTGGTCTCTGTTACTTCCTTCTCTGCGCAACTCATTGAAATATGTCTCCCTTAAGGATGCAAAGGTCTGCATGTGTCCCCCCTCCCTCATCACTGTTTGGCCTACTGTGCGTAGTCCCTGAGTCCTCCATTGACTGAAGGCTTTAGTCGATATACCTGCAGGGAACTTGGGGTTGCCACACCATGGCAAGCATGAGGTCAGTCTATGTTCGCCCCCCAGCTTCTTACAAAACTATCTCCAAGCTCTTGCGGGTTGACTTAAAAGTTCTATATCTTTTAAATACTTAGTTGCTTGCGCTTGTGTCATGTGTGGGATCATCTCAAGTGCCCATGGCTTCGTCAGTTCACCCTCCAATCTAAGATCTGTAAACTTTCCCTGTCCCGTCATCCAATCTATAACAAATTTACATTGAGCTGCCCAATTGTAAAGCTCAAAGTTAGGTAGTGCTAGCCCCCCTTTCTCTCTTGGGGCAGTAAGTTTGAGGTAGCTAATCCTATGCTTCTTGTCACTCCAAATAAATTTGAGCACTCTCCCTTTGATGTGGGTCAGGTTTGAGTGTCGTAAAATTGCTGGTAGAGTCTGAAAAAAATAGAGTTACTTTGGGAAATAAATCATTTTTATAAGACCCACCCTCCCAGACAAGGACAAGGGCAACCGAGTCCACCCCCCAATCAAATTGTCTAGTTTTTTAATCAAGGGACCATAGTTGATGGAGTACCATCTACGGGGATCTAGGTGCAGTGTGATTCCCAAGTATTTGAAATTTCCATCTACTATTTTGAAGTCGTATCCGGGGATTTGTTTCCCTCTCCTAGAAAATAACCAGAGGAGTTCAGTTTTGTCAGTATTGATCTTATACCCGGAGACCAAGCCGAACTTTTCAATAATTTTCATCAGTTTTGGAATATTTACGTGAGGATCTTGCACATAAAGTGCCATGTCATCAGCAAAAAGCGAGACATGTAAGGTCGACTCACCTATGCGCATTCCCTGCATTGTCTGCCTTATCTTTACTGCCAATGGCTCTATGGCCATATCGAAGAGGAGCGGGGAGAGAGGACAGCCCTGCCTGGTGCCTCTGTGGAGTGTAAAGGGTGGGGTAGGCATGCCATTAACCAAGAGGGATGCTTGCGGCCTACTATAAAGATTCTCAATTGCCTTAACAAACGTGCCCTCCACCCCCATTTTGCCCATGGTAGTGTAGAAATGCTCCCACAGTACCTTATCGAAGGCTTTTTCCGCATCAAGAAATAGCAGGGCCGCCTCCGTCCGCCCCTCTGTGTCTGATCTATTCTGCGCTATGTTCCAGTAGTACTGTATATTCGTTTGCACCCGTCTAATATTAAGCACCGAGGATCTCCCCTTAATAAAACCCGTTTGGTCCTCGTGGATTAGTGATGGGAGGATATTAGCTAGTCTATTTGTGAGGATTTTGGTCAGAATCTTATAGTCTTGGTTGAGTAGGGAAATGGGCCGGTATGACTGTGTCAGGAGGGGGTCTCTTCCATTCTTCGGGATAATACTAATATTAGCCTCAGCAAATCTGGGGGCGGGTCTAGCTTTGTCACTGAGCATGTTATTAAATAACCGTGTTAAAGTTGGGCATATCTCAATTCCCATTATTTTATAGAACTCTGCCGGCAAGCCGTCGGGTCCTGGGGTTTTGTCTAGTTTTAAATCTTTAATTGTGGCCTGAATCTCGTTTGGGGTAATGGGACAGTTAAGTTTGTCAAGTTGAGTACGGTCTATTGTCGGCAGTCGTAGATGCTCCCAGAATTTGTCTTTGTCACTAGGGTGTACCCTCTGTGTTGAGTAGAGGTTCTTGTAAAAGCCAGTGAACGCCTTTTGGATGTCCTCTTCCTTATTTAAAATAACATCACCCTGTCTAATGGCTAAGATGGGGTTTCTCTTGTTGGACAGTTTCGTTACTCTGACTAGCAGTTTTCCCGTTTTGCTCCCAAACCTGTAGTACCTAGCTTGTGATTTAGCGTAGGCCTTGTTAGATTGTTGTAGAATGTAGTCATCCCTTGTACGTTTAATTTCCCTGTACTTGAGTCTATTGATATGATTGGAGTTTCTGAGGTATTTATTCCTGGCATTTAAGATCTGTGATAGTAGTAGCTCAGAGTGGGCTTTACTCTTTTTCTTAATTCCTGCAGCGTAACTGGAAAGGACCCCCCCTCAGGACGGCCTTAGCTGTCTCCCAGAACAGCAGGGGACTGTCCATATGAGCATGATTAGTCTCTGTATATGTAAGCCATTCCCCTAGGATGTGTCTGTAGAAATTAGGGTCTTTGTATAAATATGTTGGAAATATCCATCTATTAGTCTTCCCCCGAGTGCGACTAACTCGAATTTTAACCGCCACTGGAGCATGGTCAGAAATTGTTATTGGGTCTATCTCTGCGCTCGTCACCTTAGGACAAAGCTCCGTGGACACCAAAAAATAGTCAAGTCTAGCCATAGTCCTTTGCCATGGATAAACAGGTATAGTCTCATCTTTCAGGACATCTAGCTCTCCAGATGTCCTGTAAACCCAGTGCTCTTTTGAATGCGTGTATCATTAGGGATTCTTTTTTAGAATTTCTAAAAGTTTGAGGGGTGGCTTCTTTCCTATTTGGATTGCGGAACCTATCCGCAGGGACTTGGGGAGCTATGTTGAAGTCCCCCCCAATAATGATGGGCAGTGTTGTGAACTGGATAATCTTAGTTTGTAACTCCCTCCAAAAGTGTTGTTTCTGTCGCTGTGGTCCGTATACCCCCACCAAAGCAAATGACAGTCCCTGAAATTCTAACTGGAGCATTATGTACCTCCCTTCTTGGTCTACTAGGGTCTTGGTAATAGAGTATGTTAAGTTTTTCCTAAATAATATTGCTACACCCCTAGCCCGGTTTAGTTCGTAAGGGGTGTATATCACCTCTCCTACCCATTTCTGTTTCAATTTTTGGTGCTCTAGTGTCGACAAATCAGTTTCTTCTAACACGGCTACGTCAACTTTTCTAGAGTTGAGATAACGCAAGATTGATCTTCGCTTATGCGGAGATGTTATGCCACCTACATTCCAGCTCATGATATGTAAACTATCCATTATCCCAACTTGGGTTCGTGAGTGTCATGCAAGGTGTGTGGTTACTACTAAGGAAGTATAGTATCTCAATGTGTACAATTAATTTTGAGCGTCTTGTTTAAGGTCTTACCACTCATATTCAACTTAGAGACATTTCCCCCAGCAAGGGGGTCCCAAGGAGGGAGGAGAGTACCATGCCAGCTAGCAAAAAGAAAAAACAACACAGTTAAAAATATTAATAAGAATGTTGACAAACGGAACTATAAATAAAATACATCAAACATAGCCAAATGGCTGTTTTCCATCTCTACTACCTCGATAACTGAGTAAGATCCAACTCACTACTACACTGCACTATACCTCCCATATTAAGTGAACTATGTTACAGCAGAGCTACATTATTTATGCTTTGTACTTTTATATCCTATTTCCTATTCTTTCCTTTCCCTATGTGGCCTCCCTAGCTTTGCCTGCGTAGGTTTAGCTGCCTCCATGTGTCTGTATACTTCCCCTACAGGAGGTCAGGGAGAATCTTGCCTTTGTTGAGTGTTTTTTTGTCTTCTTGTTCTAGTTATTCTAACCCAGGGCAGTTCTGCATGAAAGTATTGTATTGACAGTATGTGAGCCCTCCCAGTTGGCCAGAGTGACTCTCACGGTGTGGGGAGGTAATTGGTGGGGCCTATTAACTAACAATGTTTTGGTAGGCTATATTCTCACCACTTAAAATTCATTCTCTCTGTTTCTGCTTTGGAAAGGCTTGTTTGCAGTGGAATTTGGATAATATTTGAGTTAGGTGACCTACATTTCTATAGGCATAGTGCTGGCCGCAATGGTGACCTAAAAGCAACTGTTAGATTAACATAGCATAAGGTGTGTCTCTTCTGCCCTTAAAAAACAAAAAGCATGTTTGCAATGTAGATTAGGTAACAAAAAGAATTAAGTAGCACATATTTCTATAGGTATATGATCAACAACAACAACGGCAACATAAGAAAAACATAGAAATAACTGACTTTGTTAACTAAATAACGACGGATTACATGTAGTCCCACATTATCTTCCAAAAGTCTGGTCATAGGCTAATGAAGAGTTCCCATTAGTTAACTAACCCCTCCTCCCCCTCATCAATCCATCACAATGGTTTGTACATATTACCAGTCCCTTAGTTGTTAGTCTCCAACTCTTCAGGTTTCTTTGTCTGCTAGTTCTTGTTCTAGCCTCAGGAATTTTTGCAAGTGTCTAGGGTCATCAAAGAATTTAATACCCTGTTGGGTTTGCAGCTTGAGCTTCGCCGGGAACAGCAAGGCTACAGAGCGCCCTGCCTCGATTAACGACTTACAATATGGGGAGAACTCTCTCCGTCTCCTAGAGATCTCTGCAGAATAGTCCTGAAAAATGAGGATCTTCTTCCCTTTGAACATCAGAGGAGAGCATTGATGGTAGGCTCTCAAAATTAGGATTTTATCTTTAAAGTTGAGGTAGCGTATCATCACCTGTCTGGGACCCCTAGATGTTTTAGGGTCTTGATTGATGTTCCTTACTCTGTGGGCTCTTCCGCCACACATGGTATGTGCTCTTGTTGTAATTTCAAAAGGGTAGGTAAAGTTTCTGCAAACTCTAACAAATCAGTGTTCAAAACAGATTCTGGCAGGCCCACAATTCGCAAATTGTTCCACCGAGAGCGGTTTTCTAGGTCATCTATTTTATCAATTAATAACTTATTCTGGGCTTCCAATGCTGCTACTCTGTTGGAATTTTCACGCTGCCTGATTTCCCCATCACTGACTCTCTGTTCCATGTGTTGAAGCCTGGAGGAGAACGATTTAAATTCTGATGACAAGGAATCCATCCCCGTCTGTAGTTGCTCTATTTTTGGCAGAAACAGAGCGGAGATTTGGGACACTATAGGATGAGTGTCAGTTGTTGTCTCATCAGCAGCATCAGTTGCCATAGCTTCCACGGCATGGACCTCTACCCCAGACTTAGCTCTCTTGTCTTGGTGTTTCTGTCTGCCTGACATTGTGCCAGTAGTCCTCACAAAACTTGTGTAATACCTCTGCATACACTATGTGTCTGCTCAAGATAGGATTAGGAAAGTCTATAGGGAACTGTTTAATCGAGGGCGGAAGGGAGGAGGTGTATCTGCAGATTTCGTTTTTAGTATCTCATAATGTTGCCTCTGGATAAGGTTTAGGTGGCCGGGGGGTGCAGCACAGCGAGAAAGGTCTACCTCAGCTCCAGCAATTTTCCATCTCCTTGAAAGCCCTCCAGATTTATGCACATGATCTGCATGATCAAACCTTTCCTCTCTATATCGGCTCCACTGGAGGTGTGTAACTGGCCCGTTATAGGCGTTTGTATATTAGCTCAGTCTTTTCCTGTTTTTTTTAAATTATTTTTCCATGTATGGCACCTTGCAGGGTTATGGTTTTTGCATCAGTAATGTGTGGTTGCTGCCAGTATATAGAAAGAAAGATGGTCACTATCGCTCCGTGTTGCATTAAGGCCCACCTGCCACGTGGGTAACAACCCCCTCCAAGTTGTCTGAAACTATCGCTGGCCTGTGGTGTATTTAAACTCAGGGTAGCTGTGAGGTATATCTGCTATCCGGTATGTGTGGTATGGTTCCGTTCAGATCCCTTAAGTGTGTATATAGGGTAAAGTACAGACCTCTCTCGCTCAATGCTATTAAGATGGCGACTTCCCGCTATGCGGTTCTGGCATCTCCGCTGCTTGGTATGTGCCCAATTTTCTTTTTTAGCCAGTAGTCCCCGCAGTCAAGAGAGGTTAGATGGCCCTTGGGATCTAGATGACAGTGTAGAGAAAGTACGTTTGCGGCCTCACCGCATAACAAGTTTACCGTTCCGGTGGGGGAGCCGATGTCCGTGGCTCCTTACTGCAAATTTATCCAGACAGGTCCCGTCAACTACCCGTCAAGGTTGGCGAGTTTTTTGGGCAAGGTTGGTACAAGTTTCAGGAGTTATCCTGTGTATATCCACGGAGCTCCTTCTTAATGCGACCGCTCTCTCTGCCCGCCCACCGGAAGTCTTATTTTTTGTAATTTAGTGTTTGTTTGTTTTTTGTAATTTAGTTTAGTGTATTTAATTGTATTTTAGTTTAGATATTTGTAGTTTAATTAATTTATTGATAGTGTAGGTGTATTTGTAACTTAGGTTAGGATTTATTTTACAGGTAAATTGGTAATTATTTTAACAAGTTAGCTATTAAATAGTTATTAACTATTTAATAGCTATTGTACCTAGTTAAAATAAATACCAAGTTACCTGTAAAATAAATATAAACCCTAAAATAGCTACAATGTAATTATTAATTATATTGTAGCTATCTTAGGGTTTATTTTATAGGTAAGTATTTAGATTTAAATAGGAATATTTTAATTAATAATATTAATATTAATTAGATTTATTTTAATAAGAATTTAGTTAGGGGTGTTAGAGTTAGATAGGGTTATTATACTTAATATATATATATAATATAATAACTATATTAACTATATTAACCCTAATATAATTAGGGTTAATATAGTCAATATATATAATATAATAACTATATTAACTATATTAACCCTAATATAATTAGGGTTAATATAGTTAATATAGGTGGCGGCGGTGTTGGGGGATTAGATTAGGGGGTAATGGATTTAATATAGGTGGCGGCGGTGTAGGGGGATTAGATTAGGGGGTAATACACTTATTATAGGTGGCGTCGGTGTAGGGGGATTTAGATTAGAGGCAAAAGAGCTGATTACTTTGTGACAATGCCCCACAAAAAGCCCTTTTAAGGGCTGGTAAAAGAGCTGATTACTTTAGGGCAATGGCCCGCAAAAAGCCCTTTTAAGGGCTGGCAATAGAGCTGTTTACTTTGGGGGAATGCCACGCAAAAAGCCCTTTTCAGGGCTATTTGTAGGGTTAGACGTAGGTTTAGTGGTAGAGATATTTTAGTATTTTAGGGGTTAATTAATTTAATATAGGTGACGGCGGTGTAGGGGGATTAGATTAGGGGTTAATACATTTAATATAGCTGGCGGCGGTGTAGGGGGATTAGATTAGGGGTTAATGTATTTAATATAGCTGGCGGCGGTGTAGGGGGATTAAATTAGGGGTTAATAATTTTAATATAGCTGGCGGCGGGGTAGGGGGATTAAATTATGGGTTAAGAATTTTAATATAGCTGGCGGCGGGGTAGGAGCTCACATTAGGGGGTAGGTAATGTAGGTGGCGGCGGTGTAAGGGGCTCACATTAGGGGGTAGGTAATATAGATGGTGGCGATGTAGGGGCTCACATTAGGGGATTATACATTTAATGTAGGTGGCGGCGGGGTCCAGGAGCAGCGGTTTAGGGGTTAAATACTTTATTAGGGATTGCGGCGGGGGATCGCGGTTGACAGGTAGATAGACATTGCGCATGCGTTAGGTGTTAGGTTTTATTTAGCAGCTAGTTTAGGGAGTTACAGGGCTCCAATAGACAGCTTAAGGCTTACTACGCCTGCAATTTGTGGCAAGGTGAAAATGGAGTAGGATTTATCCATTTTTGCCACGTAAGTCCTTACGCTGTATATTGGATACCAAACTGCGCTGGTTTGGTATACCTGTCTATGGGCCAAAAACCTACGGCCGAAGGCAGAAATATACGAGCGTAACTTCTATGTTATGCCGTATATGTGATACCAAACCAGCGCAGTTTTTTTATATATATTCATGATATATTTCAGCAATTAAGTTTAAAAAAATGATAAATTCTATTAAGCTATTCTAAAGTTAAAATATGTTTATTTTTATATATATATCTAGACTAAATAATTATAAAATCCTATTATACATGTGGATGCAGTTATAATGTAGTTTGTATTTCCAAACGTTGTAAAACATTGCAAAAAGAGAAATAACGTAAATGGAAATGTTTCTGAAAAACATGTTAAAAAATGAAAAACATGGATAGCTTTTTTGAAAACAAATTTGGGCTTTTGAAGAAACATTAAAGTCAAATTTAAACTTTCATGATTCAGATAGAGCATGCAAATTTAAGAGACTTTCTGATTTACTTCCATTATTAAATTGTGCATGGTCTATTTATATTCACTCTTTCTGAGGCACCAGCTATGCTATTGCATTGTTGTTTTATTAGGTATTTGTTGATTAAGAAATGTTACTGTATTTAAAGGTCCCTTCAAAATAAGCAATAAACTACTTGACTGGTTTGCAATGACCTTGATAGCAAAAGAGGGATATTTTTAGTCACTATTAATTAGCTAGTATTTACTCATAATCATGAACATAGATTTTGCTAGCACATAAACAAGAATATCAGTCTAGTTTGAGCATTTTCCTATCCAAAGAGAAGACCTTTTGAATTTTCTGATTAGACTTTTATACTTCCTAGTAATTAAAATAATTTACTGTATGTTTGCTGTATTTGTTCAGCCTTTATTCTATGGGGCGGCATTGTACCAGCAGTTCACAAGAACTACTGGTGCAATGATAAATGCCGACAGTGTATGCTGCGTATTTATCGATGTGCAGCGGACATGATACACTACATCGTATCATGTCCTTCCGCACTTTAAGAAATTGACCCCTATGTATCAATTCCTCCATCTTAATATATCACTGAATCCTCCCCACAGCTTTATAAGAAATTATAAACTCTTGATAAAGCTAAATTCAGCTTTAAGAACTGTAGTTAGCAATCAATTACATATACTATATACTTTAATATATATATATTTAGTGTTTTTTCTTGTAAACAGATTTGTAAACTCGAAACTTATTTTTAAAGCAATGTCTCTACTTTTTATTGTTTTTTTTATTGTATCTATATTTTAGCAGTTAAACAGATAAAGTTAATACACTTAAAGGGACAGTCAAGTCAAAATTAAACTTTCATGATTCAAATAGGGCATATAATTTTAATCAACTTTAATCAATTTGCTTTCTTTTATTGGTATTCTTTGTTGAAAGCTAAACCTAGGTAGGCTCATAAAGTGCTTTCTAAGCTGTTGAAGACCACCTCTTAGCTCACTCCCGTGGAGTTATTTATGAGTCAGTACTGATTGGCTAAAATGCAAGTCTGTCAAAAGAACTGAAAAAAGGGGGCAGTCTGGAGAGACTTAGATACAAAGTAATCACAGAGGTAAAAAGAGTATTAATATAACCGTGTTGTATTGCAAAACTGGGGAATGGGAAAAAAAGGATTTATCTATATTTTTAAACACTAACCCTTTTTTAGTATACTGTCTCTTTAAGCAATTATAAAGATTGTAATTTTATTAATTTGTTTATTTCAGATTTTCTTTAATGTTGTCCTCAGCAGTTATTGCATTGGTCAAGCATCTTCCCACTTTGAAGCATTTTCTGTTGCTAGGGGTGCTGCTTACAATATTTTTAATGTAATTGATCAGGTAATTTATTTAAATAACATTATCCAACATATTTTCTCAAGAAATGTTATTTTGGAGATTAAAAAATGTGATATAGTTTTATAAGAATTAAGAGGTCTACTCTTCCTTATTAATTTAGAAGGCCTAGCATGTGAAAATACATGTGGTCTTGGTGTATCTAGCAGTGGGGAAGGCTGGTGGTTTATTGATTATATACATTACGTTTTCTTGTACTAATTGTTTAGGGTTTGTTAGTTTTTGGTGTCTGTCAGTGGGGGAAGCTGATGGTTTAGGGGTAACCTTGGTTGGGAATTTTTGTGGTGAATAGATACAGATGATGGGAAGGTTATTTAGTTTTGGGGTTAATGTAGTGAGGGGTCATTATTGTTTAACCCCCTGGTATCCAGAGAGAGCTAAAATACATTGCTATATAATGTACTGCTGCTCTGTCTGAATATTGTTGTTAGGACCAAGAGTAAAATGAAATACATTAATATGTTCAATGTCTTTATTGGCATACACTTACAGTTTGGTTATTGAAATAATAAGCATTCTCATATCAATCGCTTGATAGCTTTCAATAGGGAAAATTGTATTGTACACAGCTCTGTGCAAGTGAAAATAATAGTGGGGAAATTCCATACAAAAATAATCACACATTAAATCTTTTCAAGCGGATTTGGATAGTGTTTAGGAGGCTTCCTAATGGTTAAAGGGCCAGTCTAGTCAAAACTAAATTCCAATAGGGCATGCAATTTTAAACAACTTTCCCATTTACTTGTATCATCAAATGCTTTGCTCTCTTGGTATTATTTGTGGAAAGCTAAACCTAGGTAGACTCATATGCTAATATCTAAGCCGTTGAACTGCTTCTTATCTCAGTGCATTTTGAGTTTTTGACAGTTAGACACTGCTTGTTCATGTGTGTCATATTGATAACATTGTGCTCACTCATGTGGAGATATTTATGAGTCAGCACAGATTGACTACAATGCAAGTCTGTCAAAAGAACTGAGATAAGGGGGCAGTCTGGTGGTTTAGAAACAAGTTAATCACAGAGGTAAAACGTGTATTAATATAACAGTGTTGGTTATGCAAAACTGGGGAATGGGTAATAAAGCTGTCCCATTAATATCTGACTCTGCAAGAAGCTATCCTAAATGACCAAAAAGTAAGGCTTTCTTAATGGAGTCTGATAGCTGAAAATGGGAAAACCCTTAACTGTGTGTGTGCAATAAGTTGGTTGGAAACATCTGAATCTTCCCCATAATGTCCATATTGCTGGACCATACTTATTATAAATACTAATGTTATCTTTAAAAAAAAGAAAATACAGTCAACAAAACTCATCACTCCTTGTCATTTAACTCTGGTTAATATACTTCATTTTTCTGGTGGTTTTCAGAAGTCTACTATTGATAGTTTTTCAAGAGATGGACATAAGCCAGATAATATAAAGGGAAATGTGGAATTTAAAAATGTCTGTTTTAGTTATCCTTCAAGACCAAATGTTCAGGTGAGAAATAGCTATATGTGTTTGTGGCATTGTTTAAATGTATTTTACTGTATTTATTTATTTATTTGCATTGCAGTGAACCAATGAGGCATACATTGTAAGAAATAGTAGTCTGTGAGCTTTTAAAAATTAAAAAATGGGGAGGAGGTTCTTTCAATGCTCAAAGTTGTACCTATCTTCTACAGATACCACACAACACACATATAAACACAAAATAACCCTTATGAGAAATGATCCTCTTTCAAATAAGTATAAAAAAATCAGATATTCACATTATGATCTAATG
This sequence comes from Bombina bombina, assembly GCF_027579735.1. Taxonomy (NCBI): domain Eukaryota; kingdom Metazoa; phylum Chordata; class Amphibia; order Anura; family Bombinatoridae; genus Bombina; species Bombina bombina. Next base: position 339,688,850 of record NC_069503.1, read on the forward strand.
CTATTTTTATATTATACATATATATAATTTTAAAATTGGCTGAACATGGGTGTTCCATGAGCATGTATGAAATTGTCTTTCACCCTATTGGTCTCACTGTTTTTTCTCACAAAAATAAAAGGTGACAGTCTTTTATCAAAGTACTCAAAACACTAATTACTTTGAAAGGAGGACCTATACATACAAAAATAGCTGTGATTTTAAGTTACATTGTACTGAAATCAGCATAATTTGATTTTTATTAGGAGTAATATTAAAGTTCAAACTAAAGATCTATATTCGGCAGTTTCGTTCACTGCCGAATGTGGAAGTAAGAGGCAGCTTGCATTATTTGGGGCCAATTTATCAAGCTCTGTATGGAGCTTGATGCAACTGTTTACGTGCAAGGCTTCAGGCTCGCCGGAAACAGAAGTCTAAAGACCGCTGCTCCATAATTTGTCCGCCTGCTCTGAGGCTGCGGACAGAAATCAACCCAATTGAATACGATCGGGTTGATTGACACCCCCTGCTAGCAGCCACAAATCTGCAGGGGGCGGCATTGCACCAGCAGTTCACAAAAACGTTACGAGTTTTCATCTCAATATAGTGGCTATATGTTCATTGACCAATTTGGTTTTAAATCTTTTTAATAAATTTTATATGAAAAGATCCGGATTCCTGAGAGCATTATCTATTGTGCTTTATACTTTGAGCTTAACACTACTCAGAAGAGTGTGAGTGCCAGTATCTGTTTGGGGGAAGATTTGATACATTGCATACATATTGTGCTATAATTTACTTTTTCTCTCTTTTGAGGATTGAAGATACTGATGAACTGAATAAAAGGACTCATTGGGGGCTATCTATCAAGCTCCGAATGGAGCTTGATGCCCCGTGTTTCTGGCGAGCCTACAGGCTCGACAGAAACAGCAGTTATGAAGCAGCGGTCACAAAGGCCGCTGCTCTATAACCTGTCCGCCTGCTCTGAGCAGGCAGACAGACATCGCCAGAAATCAACCCGATCGAGTACGATTGGGTTGATTGACACCCCCCTACTGGTGGCCCATTGGCCGCGAGTCTGTAGGGGGCGGCGTTGCAACAGCAGCTCTTGTGAGCTGCTGGTGCAATGCTGAATACGGCGAGCGTATTGCTCGCTGTATTCAGCGAGGTCTGGCGGACCTGATCCGAAATGTCGGATCAGGTCCGCCAGACCTTGATAAATAGGGGCCAGTGAATCCAAATTTAGTTTATATTAGTTTGCTAATTTTATATTTTGTGCACTGTGGGTAATATATCAACACTATTTTTTGTATTTATAGGAATTTATTTTCCTTTTGTGTTTTTACTCAGAGTAGGTGTATCACAACAGTTATTTTTAATATTGAGTTTTATACACTAAGATCTATATCTAGATCTTAGTGTGTTTGACTTGCATAAAAAGATATTTGTCTCTGAAAAGAGCTCAATACCACAAGCAGCCTCTTACTTCTGCATTCAGCAGCAAACAAAACTGCCAAATTGATGCCTCAGATACCTCCTCCTCCATTGCAAGCATAGAGCTCTTATTATTTCTAAGGGAAGAATCTCGCCATTTGCAGGGACAGCCCTTTTTTTATAGAATTCCATGAGGGCTGCTGCCTGTCCCTACAGCATGTCGCCATGGAAGACCACGTCTAGCCTGGAAAAGTTTTTAGAATTGGGCCCTGAGTTTGTACATTTCCCTCAATATATTCATACACAGTAATGTTTTTTTTTGTTTTTGTTTTTGTTTTTTCAAAGTAAATTTTTATTAATAAATCGGTTACAGAAACCATAAAACAACACAAATAGCATTTGACATAAGTTGAAGTGGGGTTACACGCAGTCAGGCAGAGGAGGGATGATTTACAATGAGGATCAGTGTATTCAGTATAAGAATCATAAATATTATAGAGACATTTCCCAATGCGTGTCTGAACATATCGGTTGTTATGTTTTGGTTATTCTAAGGGTACATTAAAATTTTTACATTTTAAATAAAGTATCGCAATGAATGCCATACTTAGGATGTCTGACAGTCGTGTGTGGCAGCTAGTAGGTGTACATAGTATACATGTATAATAGTTGGGGTGCGAGGATCTACTCTTTATATCCTCACAAGGAGGGGGGGGGGAGGGGAAAGGAAAGGCATCAGGGGTGGGAGGGGGGGGGAGTATTTTATGTCTCAGCATCTCAGCTCAGAAACAGCGGGGCACGTCTCCCAGGACGACCGGGGTCACAAGCTAGGACAGGTCAACAGCAGTCAGGGGAAGGAACAGTTACGTAGCCAACTTGAGGAGTGTCTCCCAGGGTTCCCAGATTTGGCTAAAGGTAGCAGATTGGTTGTTCATCCGAAAGACATAGTCTTCCATAGATTTGATGTAGTGCAAATGGTCAACCACCACTTGCCATCTTGGGGGTTGTTGTTTCTTCCAATTTCTGGCTATCAACATCTTTACAGATGTCAGCAAGTAGACCAACAGATATCTCTTATACTTCGGAATCTTTTTTACCCCAATATGCAGGAGGGCTAGGCCCGGGGCATCAGGCGTCGGGAGTTCTAGTGCTGCACAAATCGCAGAGGTCTTAGACCAGAGCGGTCTCAGTCGATCACCACACATGTAGTGGCGTGCCAATCTCGCCACATTCTCTCCAACACAGGGTAGAGTGGCTAGGGTATAGAGTGTGAAGCTTAGTCGGCACCAGGTGCCATCTTGTAATGATCTTGAAATATAATTCATACAGCGTGACACAATGGAGAGCAGTTTTGGTTAATTGTATCGCCCTAGACCAGTCCAGGGGAGTGAAGGTCAATCCCAACTCTGCTTCCCAGGAGATCATATGTCTTGTCTTTATAAGGGTGGGCGGCCCTAGAAGAGATTTGTAGTGAGCAGTCAGGGGCTTGTATAGTTGTTGGTTAGTTTTCCACCTGATCTCCCAGGTGGTGGGGGCCCTGATCTTGTCGGTCAGGAATCCCCAGGCCTTCATAAGGGATCTAAGTCTCGTGAGATCAAATTCTAGCTGACGAGGGATGTCATACCTAGCTATCATGTCTTGGTTTGAGAGAAGGTTTTCGTTCCGGTAAAAGTCTCCCAAGGAGACAATTCCATGGGTCCTCCAGATGGGAAGCCTGACATTAGGCAGCTCCCGTAGGAGTGACAAAACTGGATGAATGGGGGATGGATGTGGGGCTATCAATTGGTTGTGCCTCAGTTGGAACCAGGCTGTTTGACAGCCTTTGATAAGTTGATTTGAGACAGGTATTCGTGCAGCTAAATGTTGGGGGACCCATAATAGGTCTGAGAGATCAATGTATGCCGGAAGGGAAGCTTGTTCTAGCTCCCTCCACCTAGTAGGGAGTAGGTCATGTCCCCACGCTGAGACATGTGAGAGCATGGCCGCCTGATAGTATAGTTGAACGTTAGGTAGGCCCAGTCCACCTCTGGTTACTGGGGCCTGCAACGTGGCTGCCGCTACTCTCGGCTGCTTGCCTTCCCAAACATATGAATTGACTAAGGTTTGGAAACCGCGTAAGATCCGTTCCGGGACTGAAATGGGGATACACCTCATAATGTAGGTTAATTTGGGGAGGATCATCATTTTAAGGGCAGCTATTCTTCCCATCCATGAGATTTCCTCGTATTTCTTAGACTTCAACTTAGAGTCTACCTTCTTTAGTAGAGTTGCGTAGTTCTCCTGTATCACTATGTCCTTTACATGGGACAGGAATACCCCTAAGTGTCTGATCCCGATCGTAGACCACTTGAATGAATAAGACCTCTTAAGACGTCTCTGTTCTGACTCCCCAACGAGTATCGTGTAGGCCTCCGTTTTAGAGACATTAATTTTGTAGTTTGATATTTTGCCAAAGGTGTCGATAATTTCCAGGAGAGGGGGCAACGAATCTAGCGGGTTTGTTAAGAAGAGGGTGAAATCGTCAGCGAAAAGCGCTAACTTCTGTAGGGTATCATGAATCTGAAGGCCCTGGACTCCCGTATTTTCTCTGATTGCCTCCGCTAGCGGCTCCATAACTAGAGCAAAAAGGAGCGGAGACAGGGGACACCCCTGCCTGGTCCCGTTACTGATGGGAATTTTAGGCGAGCAAAAACCTAATCCCTTGACTACCGCCGTCGGGCAGGCGTAAAGGGCTGCGACAGCCGTCTGGAACACCCGGGGGATCCCAAAACGCTCCATAGTACAAAACATGTATTCCCACCCCACCCTGTCAAACGCTTTTTCTGCATCTAAAGACAGTAATGTTTTTTAATCTTACAAGATTTCTATAGAGAAAAATATTTTTCATAGAAAATCTTTGTATATATTCCATAGGAATTATTTATGTCTGTTTATTAAATTGTTTTTTTCACAGTTTTGAACTGCAAGATCTTTAAACTTTTCTTTTGCTTTTAAAGGTTTTAAAGGGACTTAACTTAAAAATTAAAGCAGGACAAACAGTGGCATTAGTTGGACAAAGTGGATGTGGAAAAAGCACAACAGTTCAGCTTCTGCAGAGACTGTATGATCCAGAAGAGGGAATGGTAAAATACTCATTTGATTCCCATGAGATACATTTTTATGTGTTTACAGACTAAAAAAGTAATGTTTATTTTAACTATTTTTTAGATTGCTGTAGATGATCAGGACATACGATCATTAAATGTGAGACACTACAGAGAATTCATTGGTGTGGTTAGCCAAGAACCTATCCTATTTGGGACAACAATTAGTCATAACATAAAGTATGGTAGAGATAATGTGACTGATGAAGAAATAGAAAAAGCTGCTAAAGAAGCAAATGCCTATGATTTCATTATGACACTGCCTGATGTAAGTATTCAGTACTTGCAGAAAGTGCCCTAGGTTCAGTGTGTATAAAATAAATTACAAAATAATGCTCAACCCTAAGATCTTTGTGATCTCAGACACTTAATAGAGAAATAAATGGGAAACAGTGGAATAATAATTTTAACACAGTGGCAAACTGAACTGTTAAAAGCTCTCTGACTTGCAAATCAATCTGAAATGCAGTTTGGGTGGCTTAACATATATTTATTTCTAGTTTTATATATATATATATATATATATATATATATATATATATATATATATATATATATATATATATATATATATATATATATATATATATATATATATATATATATAGATATACATACAGTGCTGTGCAAAAGTCTTAGACAGGTGTGAAAAAATGTTGTAAGAAAGAATGCTTTCAAAAATAGAAATATATATGTACTGTATGTATTCGTTTTCTAATGAGAACTTTATTGCATCTGCAGCTGAAATGTTAGGAACTTGTTTGTGACATTAACTAAAATGTATTATTTGTGTCATTTGAACTCTCTTTTAGAAATTTGAAACCCTTGTTGGGGAAAGAGGAGCTCAGCTGAGTGGTGGTCAGAAGCAAAGAATAGCTATAGCTAGAGCACTTGTACGAAATCCTAAAATCCTTCTACTGGATGAAGCTACCTCTGCTTTGGATACTGAGAGTGAATCTGTTGTACAAGCTGCTTTAGATAAGGTAATTGTTTTACCATTTTGGTCATCACTTATATGTTCCACAAAAGGAAGGTCTACATAACCCAAATCCAGGCGCTCTGGACATGCTAAATTGTCCCACTCTAACTCTAAACTCAGTCTTCATCTGTCTTTACTGAGTTCAGGATAACTGTGGACTGTAGTTGCGTGTAGACCATGGATCAGCTCTCAGTACATTTTTGGAGTCAGATTGGCATGTGGGAAAGAACCTCAGGCATCCACTTAAATATTAACTCATTTGTATTTTATCTAGTAAGTGCATTATTGTGTATGTACTTATGCTGCTTGATGCACTTATGCGCTGTCCTTTTATTTTTTCATGGATTTGTAGTGTATGGGGCATGCATTAAAGGAACTTGGATGCTAAAGACTGCTTGCACTTTCTAACACAGACCCTATATCCTGACTGTGGAAATTCCACTTTCATGAATTTTCAGTATTTGTTTTTAATAGTGCAACATTGTTGAAATTTTTATTGTGACTATACATTAAAGTTAGTTAGTTTAGTGCTGATTCTATGTATTGTGGCATTGTTAAGGTTTATGTTAAAGCTTCAGGATAAATAAAAGGTTTTTGTTTTTTTGTTAAAGCCATATTCTGCTGTGTAGGATCCCCCCTTAGCCCCCAACCTCCCTGATCCCCCCCAAAACAGCTCTCTAACCCTCCCCCTCTACCTAATTTGCGCCATCTTGGGTACTGGCAGCTGTCTGCCAGTACCCAGTTTACAATAAAATGTTTATTTTTTTACCTTTTCCCCCTATTTTCCCTTTTTTTCTGTAGTGTAGCTTCCCCCCACAAAGACTAACCCCCACCCCCTCTCCGATCCCTTATATCCTAATTCACTCCCTCCGGTCCCCCACTTAACTTGTGAAAATGTTCCATAGTGTAGTGGTTCCCACCCACTCCCGCCCCGTGCATGCGCCCACCCGCCACCCCCCGTGCCTGCGCATGCGTTCCTGCGTGCCACCGGTGACCCTGCCCCCGATCCCGCCCCCCTCTCACTACTGGACTTCACCGATGGCCGCCCACCCGCCTCCCACGTCGGCTCCCACCAGCGATCACGGACATATATGTCTGATGTAAAGAGGGCCACAGAGTGGCTCTCTCTGCATCGGATGGCCAAGTAGTGCTATTGCAGGATGCCTCGATATCGAGGCATCACTGCAATAACATGAAAGCGACTGGAAGTGATCAGGATAGCTTCCACCGCTTTCAAAGACCGATGACGTACAGGGTACGTCCTCGGTCGTTAACTGTATTTTTTTGGAGGAAATACTCCATACGTTGTCGGTTGTTAAGGGGTTAAGCAACCATCTAATTTACTCCAATTTTTCTTTGTTCTCTTGCTATCTTTATTTGAAAAAGAAGGCATCTAAGCTAAGGAGCCAGACAATTTTTGGTTCAGAATACCTGAACAGCACTTGTTTATTGGTGGGTGAATTCATCCACAATCAGCAAGAACAACCCAGGTTGTTCACCAAAAATGGTCCGGCTTCTAAACTTACATTCTTGCTTTTTAAAAAAGATACCAAGATAATGAAGAAAAATTGATAATAGGAGTAAATTAGAAAGTTGCTTAAAATTGCATGCTCTATCTGAATCATTAAAGAAAAATTTTGGGTTCAGTGTCCCTTTAATGGCCTGAAGATGCATGTACGGTGCAATTTACTTCTGTTACAGTGATTACTTTTCTTTTAGCAGGGAAAGGGTTCTTAAAGAACTGTTTTTTGACATGGTGCACAATTGATCTCATTGTAATTTTTTCTTTTATGATTCAGATAGAGCATGCAATTTTAAGCAAGTTTCTTATTTTCTCCTATTATCATTTTTTTTATTCTCTTGGTTTCTTTATTTGAAAAAGCAGGAATGTACCTTTAGCCACCAATCAGCAAGCGCTACCCAGGTGCGCTCCACTCATAATCTGGCACAATATTTTATAATATTCTCAAAGTAATCTGAAAGAAACCTCTTGGAGAGCATGACATTTTTAATGGATTAATGGAATGAATTTACCAAACAAATTAAAGTGATGGTAAATTCAGCCAAACTGCTCCACATATTTGTAATGGTCTTATCCTAACTAGCATAGCGATATGCTTTTATATTAATAAATACATCAGCACACTGAATAATTTCACTTTTAATCCTGCTACGTTAGCGGTTTTAATTCAGCCTCTCTCTAACATTTTCGAAGCTCCTTCTTTGAGTGGCATCTGTTCTAGCCAATCAGAGCCTCACCATGCGCCCCATGTTAAACTCTATTTGCACGCTCCCGTGCTCAGAACGCTGTAATCTTACTCAAATGCGCATGCGTGACTACTTACACTACTTGCGCAACAGAATAAGGGAATCCACAGCTCCGCTTACAGTAAACAGTGCATCTGTTATCTCGCATGCGCATTTTAGTAAGATTACAGCATTATGAGCATGGGTGCATGCAGATAGAGTTTAACATGGGGCGCATGGTGAGGCTCTGATTGGCTAGAACAGATGCCACTCCAAGAAGGAGCTTTGAAAATGTTAGAGAGAGGCTAAATTAAAACCGGTAACATAGCAGTATTAAAAGTGAAATTATTCAGTGTGCTGATGTATTTATTAATAAAAAAGCATATCGCTATGCTAGTTAGGATAAGACCATTACAAATATGTGGAGCAGTTTGGCTGAATTTACCATCACTTTAACCATTACAGCCATGAATATACAGCATCTTGCCATATACTTCAAAACTATATTTCAGTATGATTATAGATTATAATGTATCCCAAATAGAAACTATTGTTAGGTTGTTCCTAAAAGATAATTCTATTTAAAAAAAAATCTTATTTAAATTAAAAAAATCTGATTTAAAGTATAAAAAAATCCAATTTAAATTAAACATTCAGATTTGTATCCATCCTGCTTATCAGTGACTGCAAAAAAAAGCACACACGAGGGTTGAGATATCATTGTTCTATCAGCTGGATGACAATAAAACCACAGCTTCTACTTTGCAGATCTTCCACTCATTTCTTGGGTGATGCCACCAGTAGTCAGCAACCTGGTGTAGCTGAGTACACACTCCTTCTCTACGCGTTTCGTCTGTACTTCATGCTGACTTTCTCAAGAGACTGGGAGTATTGCAGTGTACAATTGTCAAACTCATACCTTCCGGTGGCACTAAATATTATAGTCCTATAATCAAAGCAATCAACTACCTAAGTTCTGGCCAAAAACACTTCTCTTCTCTTAGTGACCCCACACTAGGATATAAAATAAGATGTAGAACTTAAAATCCAAGATTCATTAAAATGCAACGTGTTTCTCAGCCTTCAAGACAAATTGTTTAGGTAGTTTTATACAATATAATGTTATATCTATATGGCAGGCTGTTAATTCTACTATAACATAATTGTCCATCATTTTAATTTACCTTTACTGAGTTATTTATCCAACACTGTTTAAAGGGATTAAGGAGTCATTTTACTGCATCTAAAATAAGAAAATTTAAAATGTATTATCAATACTTTGTAAAATGGATCTTTCTATACTGATAGAAAACACCTTTTGTTTTTTTGCTTGTGGGGTGTGTCATTGTCCACCTATAGAGTTTTTATTTTCAGCTGGTCTATCTCACTGAAAGCCAGTATTGAAGAAATTGTTTCTTTCTGTAATTTTCAAAATCAAAGTAAACATCTTAAACTTAATCTTTTGCCAAAGAAAAAGTTACATTTAACATGTTTAAAGTGTAAAACGTTAAATTTGGAAACTCCATAAGTGTATTTCAGAAATTATTTTTAACGATATTTTTTTTTAACGATATTAGAGTGGGAAATATAATTCAGCACATACTAGTCACTATGAGGTCTCATGTAATCTGTCTGTAAACATTTTGGCATACTTAAATATTATCATTGATTTTTACACAACTAGCAATCTTACCAATGGTTACCTTATTCAGGCCAGCAAAGGTCGGACCACAATTGTCATTGCTCACCGTCTTAGCACAGTTTGGGCAGCTGATGTGATAGTTGTGATAGAAAATGGCGCTGTAGCTGAACAAGGAACTCATGCTGAATTAATGGAAAAAAATGGCATATACCACACACTAGCAACAGCTCAGGTATGTTCATGTATGTGAATTAGTCGTCAAAGATACTAACATTTTTAAAGGGACAATGAACCCAATTTTTTTCTTTCATGATCCAGATAGAGCATGCAATCTTAAGCAACTTTCTCATTTACTCCTATTATCAATTTGTCTTCATTCTCTTGCTATTTTTATTTGAAAAGCAAGAATATAAGTTTAGAAGCCGGCCCATTTTTGGTTCACAACCTGGGTTGTGCTTGCTGATTGGTGGCTAAATGCACCCACCAATAAACAAGTGCTGTCCAGGGATTCTGAACCAAACATTGGCTGGCTCCTTAGTTTAAATGTCTTCTTTTTCAAATAAAGATAGCAAGAGAACGAATAAAAATTGATAATAGGAGTAAATTAAAAAGTTGCTTAAAATTGCATGGTCTATCTGAATCATGAAAGAAAAAATGTGGGTTTAGTGTCCCTTTAATCTACTAATGTCTATCTATGCAAAAATAACATAAGTGAAAGCATATAATTTGTCTCCCCATAACAGTTTTACTACTATAGTTTAGTATATAAATGGGGCTACAGCCCTGTAATTAATAGTATCCTGAAAAAGCTCTCCAGCTTCAGATAAAACTGAATAAACTAAGGGTAAACCAGTGGCGGTGAGGCCGGATACTGCAAATGGCCACTGTGGCTTCCCCTATAATACAACCTTATCTTCTGCAACAACCAAAACTATCCAATTTTTATTTTGTATTTCATGTTTTACTTCACATAACACCCACAGTCCCTTACCACTCCTTATTAATCCATTTCTCATTTTCACACAGTTAATTTTAGGTTTAAATAAAAAAACTAAACATTTTGATTTAATCAGTGGCATCAAATGGGCTCTTTGAGTTATACACTTTCTGGGCAGTTATTCTCACCAAGGGCACAAATATGGTTCAGAGTTTGGAAAACATATTACAACAAAATATATATATGATCAGCTGGCAATGCAATTTAGGACATTAATGCTTACATAATTATTCTTTTACCTATGATTATGCTGCCAGTCTGATTAATATACTACCTGAGCCCAGCAAGAACTATCATAACCCTACTATTATATCTATAGAACCTACAGGATATCCTTCCATAACTCAGTGTAATTCTTTAAAAGTGTAACTTTTCCATTATTGTGATTGATGCTTACATGTTGATATATCAATGTTTGCCTCGGTAATGCCTTGAATAGGTCTGGATTATTTGTAGTTTTACATTAATTGAGATGAATAGTTAATGTAATGTTATTTAAAGAGCATATTCAGGCTTATTTGTGATATGTAGTGTTGCTTCTTTTAATTTATTTACTAATTACTAGGCTGTACATATATCTGAAGATAATGAAGCTTCAGAATCAGTTGCACATGGAGTATGTAGAAGACCATCATTAGTAAGGCGTCTGAGTTCAAAAATATCTGCTCAAAACTATGGGTTATTGGATGAAGAAGAAAAAGACAAAAATGATGAAATGGAACAGGTAACAATCTGTTAGAGTGAAATGGGTTCTTCTCTTCTCTAAATTTGTTTTCTTGACTCTTTTCCACACTGGAATTTGCACACAGAAAACTGTTCACCTTTTAGAAGGCAGGAACCCCAAACTATACATTTCCTTCTGGCATACATCTGAAAAGCATGACTGAAAACATGTAGAGTATAGATAAGTAAAGATATAAGGGATAATTTAGTGACTGATACTATAGCAATGAACTAGTTAAAAAAGTACAGTAGAAATAAAGACATTTCCTTGTTTCTTGTTCGTCCATGAAAGCCAGTCACCAACAAGAGAATTCTCAAACAGTTAATCTTTAAAGGGTCAGTAAAGATGAAAACAACAGGTACCAGTTGCAGGCACAGGAAAAATATGTTTAGTTATCAGGCTGTAAAAAGGACAAAAAAATGTTTTGTTTTGTTTTTTAACTCTTTCATTAACTCTACATCTGCTGAAGAATAAACATTCATCTTGTAATGCATCTAGAAGGCATTTAGATAGTTAAAAAAAACTTTAAACAGATCTAATTCAGCTGCCCAATAAATAGAAATTGCTTGTATTTTTCAAACCTCAAGATACTTTACTGAATTAATGAGCTTTGATAAAGTTTTGCACAATCCAACTGAACTGTAGTCTTCACTTGAGGGCTGGGACGGATGGTGTCCTCTTCCTCATCTGAGAGCTTTGTGGTCATTTTATAGCTGCTTTATGATCTAGAAGCAGCTTTACTCTCAAAGGCAGTCATGCGTCACAGGCATCTCAAATTCTTAGCAAATACAGGGCCAGATTACAAGTGGAGCTCTAAATATTGCTTTCTAGAAAGCGATATTTGCGCTTTGCTTTGTAATACCAGCGCACACATTGCACGGAAGCACTGCGCTCACGAGAGCTTGCTTTCATAAGCTCCAATGGGAGGCTCGTTCTGATGCCGGCAGCATTTGTAAATATATATGTATATGATTATATACATATATATGTATGTGTTAATATGTATATATACACATATTAACACATAAATATATATGGGCCAGATTACAAGTGAATCGCTATATATCGCTTTCATGAAAGTGATATTAGGGCTCCACTTAGTAATACAATACTGTGCACTGGTATTACAAGTTAGCGGCGAGAGCGAGAGCATGCTTCAATAGACTCCTAAGGGAGCTTAGTTCTGATGCTGTCACCGACGGCATCAGAACTTCAGCGCCAGGGAAGGAGGTAAGTCGTGCAGGGATGGCAGCAATCAAATATATATGTATATGCTTATATACATAGATATTTATGTGTTAATATGGGAATATACACATACTAACACATAAATATATATGTATATAAGCATATACATATATATTTACTGGGAACACAGTTTCCATTGACTGCAATGTAAAGACACTTTTCATTGCTGTTTTTTCTAACACCTCACTCCCACCAACTTTAACACCAAAATGCTGCCATCTTTTTTAATAAACTACAGTAGACAGTATTTTGGGAGCATTTGGGGCAGATTTATAAAATTAACCAGAGATCCGATCTCTGGTTATTTTTATAAACGCTAATTGCTTGCGGTAGCAATAACCAACCACTTATAATCTAAAAAAATAATTTAGCTCTCCACTTGTAATTTAGCCCTATGTATATATATATATATATATATATATATATATATATATATATATATATATATATATATATATATATATATATATATATATATATATATATAAAAACAAAAAGGGTACAGGACAAATGGCTACTATAAATGTGTCTTTTTCCAAAAACAATTTTATCAAACTTTAGAAAACATTAATGTTATGCTAGATTATAATTTTAATGTGGTGCAGACCCTATAAAAAATTATTCTTCAACAAACTACAAGAGGAGAACAAGGACCATCAAAAATGTCTTAAGGCCCTGTATAGATAGGGAATCAAGCACTCTTTTTTTTATAGAAAATAGCTCAAAAGTGTAGCTAAATTAAACAATTGGAATGAATCTCTGACCAGTACAATCACTGAGAACAAAAAATAATTTATTAATAGTACAGAAAGAAGTAAATCCTAACTGTCTAAACATAGCAATAGGCCAGTTGTGTGCTGGCCTTGGGTATATGTTAGCAATACAAAGTAAAGTATGTTGAACAAACAATATAGTACATGTGGCCAATTAAACTGAAGATGTGCACATCATAATCATAATATTGGCAAAAATACAATCCAAAGACACCTAGTACACCGCTACACCCAAGCTGTACACGGTACCCAAGTCAATACAAGGGATAATTACCGGACAGGTAAATTTTTAGGGATCTAAGTAGTGATAGGTGCTTTGTAAAGATTTCAGGAACAACAATAATGGCAGTATAGCAACAATTACAAATAATTACATACAAGTATGAAGAATAGCTATTGCAATGGTTATTAGCAATAAGATAAATAGTGAGTTACATGCAAGTATGAAGAATAGCTATTGCAATGGTTATTAGCAATAAGATAGATAGTGGAACATAGTAATACATCCTCCATAATGAATTGCCTCAGTACAGCAGTTACATAGAGACACAGCAGTTTACATAGAGATGCCTGCATATATTGAGATAAAATTCTCACAAGAGTGTATTGCTGAAGAAAACAACCAAATCACACCAGGATGATTTTCCACATATAGCAGTATTGTCTTCAGCCAGACTTTAGCAAAATGGGATAAGTGCTGCCAAAGCTGCATGCGTGTTAGTAAAGCATAGTACTTCTTATTGCTGAAGATGTTGTGTGAAAGCAGCAAACAAGCCAAATGAGCAGTGGGAGTCAGTCCAGGCTAACCCCCCATCAAGTGAAAGCAGCTATATTCCTGTGTTAAACCATAAGCATGCACTTATCTGATTCTGGAGGTGTCCACAATTGAGGTCCGCTGTTTGTTACCGGTTGCCTCCTGAAATACTGCCTTGTAATTGAGTCCCATGAAACAATTTGCTGAGCCAGTTGAATGCTGCACGCTGAGATTGCAGCGTGGTAGAACTGTATGCTTACTTCCTTGTTGGTCACATGTGCGTCTGTGATCCAATGCCTACGATCCTGATCGTTTCACCCACAATGCCAAATGATAGGCGGGGCTTCCTCAGGGCGGATGGATCTTAGCCCTGCTGGGAGGAAATATATCCACAAAGACTCCTCCCAGTTTTAACCAATTATGTACCTTAATCTTGATGCTAAACAATGTGTAACATACATACCAAACCTAACTAATTCTAAAGAAGAAGGAAGTAACTAGCAAAAAAGTTGATGAGACATAATAAGTCAAATTAGTTAATGACGTTCACAGTTGCAAATAAAAAAAATAAAAAAAAATAAAAAATTAAAAAATGAAAAACAAAAGATAAGCAAAAGAATGAAATAAGAAATCTTTAATTAAAATTGAAACTAAAATTAGAAACTCAGGGAGCAAGTAATGATGTTAGAAAGCTATTCATATTCATAACATCCAAATACTCTAATATACATGAATATTATAATAGAAAGGGGCTTTTTTAGATGAAACTAGCCATATCCAGCTTTTCATTAAGACCAACTGGCGAAAGAGTGTTCAAAGTAAATATCCACTTACACTCTTTTTGGAGCAGACATTTATCATTGTCCCCCCCTCTTCCATGCACAATACCTTTGTCTATACCTGTAAAGCGTAGACAACCTGGGTTGCTGTTATGTACAGCTTGATAATGTCTCGCAATGCTGCTAGATTGTATTTTACCTTTTATATCGTCCCTATGTTCCTTTATACGATCTTTAAAGATACGTTTCATTTTGCCCACGTAAAACGCCGGGCAAGAACATTCCAGGAGATACACAACCCCCTCCGTATTGCAATTGAAGAAGTAATTAATCTGAAAAGATTTTTTACTATTGCCAGAAAATGTCTTGGTCTTTTTCATAAAATCACATGTCACGCACTTTCCACAAGGAAAGTTGCCATTAGGGATGTTCTTCTTAAGCCAATTTCCTTCTTTTTCTGTGGGTTTAAATTGGCTCGAGACCAGGTTATCTTTGAGATTTTTTGCTCTTCTTGCTGTAAGGCTGGGATAAGTCCCAACTTCTTCAGCAATGTTGCCATCACTTAAAAGGATTGGCCAATGCTTATTAAGAACTGACTTAATGGTTTGCCAATGACAATTATAAGTCGTGGTTAATCGTATTACTGACTTTGTTTGTTTAGTCCTCTTGAACAGGAGATCATCTCTATCAATTTTTCTTGCGTGAATCATAGCTTTTTTAATCTTACGCCGTGAATAGCCATGTTCAAGAAACCTATCTTGCATGAGCTTTCCATGTTCCTCAAATTTCTCTTTCGACGAGCAATTGCGGCGTAGCCGAAGAAATTGTCCTTTAGGAATTCCTCCTATAAGGTGTCGGGGATGGTGACTGCTTGCCATTAACAGGCTATTAGTAGCCGTAGCCTTTCTAAAATTTTCAGTGACCAACATATTGTTCACATTTTTGACCTTAATGTCAAGAAAATCAATCTCAGATTTACTAAAGTGCATAGTAAGTCGCATATTTAGATCATTTTGGTTCAAACTATTGAAAAACTGCAATAATTCCACTTGATCACCCTCCCAAATGAGGAATACATCGTCCACATATCTCAGCCAGAAATTGACATGTTTAGTGAACAAATCATGTTGATAAACTGAATCCATCTCCCATTTGCCTAAATGTAAACAGGCGTATGTGGGGGCACATGTGGCCCCCATGGCTGTTCCTCTCAATTGTTTGTAAATTCTGTTATTAAACATGAAAACATTGTTGTTGAGAATGAATCTTAGAAGATCAACAATGAGCTCAGTATGTTTGGAAAATTTTGTACCTCTGCTTGACAGGAAACTTTCACAGGCTTTTATACCAGTATCATGTGGGATACTGGAATAAAGTCCCTCTACGTCCATTGACACTAAAAGTGATTCTTTGTCAACTGGCATCCCATTGATTTTTTTCAAAAAGTCAGTTGTGTCAAGAACAAATGACGGTAAAGTCACCAAAAAAGGACGCAGAGCATGATCAATAAAGTGACCTACATGTTCAACCAGACTCCCGATGCCAGAAATGATGGGACGTCCAGGCGGATTCTTAATGTTCTTATGAATATTAGGTATACAGTAAAATATAGAATGCACAAAAAAGGACTTAACAGTGCTAGATTAATAGTTCCACATTTCCTGAGTTATAGTAAATTCTCAATATGTTATATCTGGAAAGTGCTAGTTAGACAGATATTTGGCAAATATTCTCTACCAAAAGAAAGTTTTATGAATGATATTACCAATAAAATTAACCACTATTATAATATGAATACAATTAATATGAACAATAGGTATAACTAGTGTCTGCTTTGCAGATAATCACATTTCTCAGTCCAGAGTACCTTTTCACTTCCACAAGGCACAAAATGTTCGTTCAGTTTATAGGTCAAAAAATGATTCCCACTTCCTTCTCCCTCTTTGCTGCTTGTTTAAAAACTCTTCCTTCTCCAGAGTTTTATGTGATGCAGGATCCAAGACAGTATAACATGAAAGACAAAAGCGCAAAAAGAGGGGATTCAAGCGTAATTGGTAAAAAAGTGCTATATTGCACAAACATAGACTTCTACTCACCAGAGTTAGTATGAAAATAAGCCTTTATTGATACATTCTTTAAAACGATACTCTGTGTCCCAAGTACAAACAGTCCGTTTCCCAAGGTAATTAGCAGCTGGAAGTTCTTATATGCAGCACACAACCTGCGGCGGGCGTAGCCGGCTTGCCCACCCTCAGCTGGTTACTCTAAGGTTGCGGAGACTTGGGACCGGTGGTAGATTAACCCCAACGCGTTTCCCCCGGTATTCGCCGGGCTTTCTCAAGGGGATTTGGATAAGCACAAACGGATGTTGGGCTTCTGTGTAATTCACACTTAAATACCCGTATGTTTAAAGTTAATACGCCCACTCTGGAGGCTTGATGTTTATCTCTGCATTCCATTGGTTAGTTTTACCGGTACATTTTAAAACCACATACAATGTCAGTTAATAATATGATTCATGCATATTTCTTAACCAAGATAAGAATTACATTGATGCTCAGTATATACGGTTGTTGTATGAAACTATTAACTAATTTAAACGCACCTTAGCTTTTATATAAAGAGTTTTTTTCCCCCTTTTCCCCGTGCATTCTCATTATTGTTGAAACTTTTAAGGTGGTATTGTGCAACCTCAGATTTTAAGTTGGTATTCTATTTGCATGATATCTTAAAAGGAACATATATATAAAAAAAATTCATAAACAATTCCCACAGGATTATACACATTAAAATTTACAATTACATACAAAATGTTTTTTAGAACTATAAAAACAAATCAATTAATTTAAAATATTAAAAATACATTTCTAATTCATAGGGATTCTATAAAACATATTTTGTTACTTCTAGGGTTTTATAAAGGATTAAATAAAATAAATACATATATGACATTTGATATCCTGATCTAATATTCTAATTGTAATTAAAACCTAATATCTGACCTTTTTATAAAATACTGTTTTCCTTTTCCTATTTACATATATGCCGCCACATCTATATCAATATTGAGACCAGCAGGGTGTAGGGTTTTAAGTTTATAAATCCAGTATGTTTCTAATTTCCGTAGTTTCAACAGTCTATTGTGTATATGTGGCGATATCCACCCTATTACCTGTACTCTTAAAGAGACAGGATCACTGTTATGATACTCATAGAAGTGTTTTGCTAGATTGTGTTTCAATATTTTTTCTTTTATGTTATATACATGTTCGTATACCCTACGTCTAATATGGCGTTTAGTGCGACCCACATACATTAGGTCACACCCACATCGTAAGAGATAGACCACATATGTGGACTCACAGTTGCTCCTAAAATCTATTTCAAAAGTGTCTGTCCCACTTGAGTTGTTAAAGAACTTGGATCTATTGATATAGGGACACATAGTGCATCTGGATTTTGGACATCGCATTGTTCCCTTCCAGTCACTGAGCCAAGTACCTTTCGATTTCTTTTCATCCTCTTTTACAGCCCTTAATCTACTTGGAGCTAAAATATTCTTTAGGCTCATGCCTTTTTTGAATGTTACATTTGCTTTTTCCTCTAGTTCCGGTCCTAATATTGGATCTGCCTTTAAGATGGACCAATGTTTATTTATGATATTTTTGATTGCTCCTGCTCCTCCATTAAATGTAGTCGTAAATCTAATACCTTCATTGTTATTATTTTTATTCTTATTCTGATTTGATATTGTTCCCATCTTTTTTGGAGAAATAAGTTCTTGCCTATCTTTTGCAGTAGCTTTATCTCTAGCTTCCTTAATAAGGTTCATATCATATCCTTTAGCTTTAAACTTGTTCTCAAGGATATCTGCTTCTTCTTCATAATTGTGTGTATGAGTGCAGTTTCTCCTAATTCGTAAAAATTGACTGTAAGGTACGTTATTAATCCATGATTTTTTGTGTGCACTCGTTGCCTCTATATATCCATTTCTTTCTGTCAATTTCCTGTAATTTTTAACACAGATGGTCTTCTTATTATTATCAAAATTATCACTGCTAAATAATATCAAATCGAGAAATTCTATTGATATCTGTGAGGTTTTATGTGTAAATTTCAAATTATAAACATTATTATTGATATGAGCAATAAAATAATTTATTTTAGAGTGATCACCTTGCCATAAGATGATAATATCATCTATATACCGGCCATACTTGTAGATGTTATCTGCAAATGGGTTGTTGTTCCAGACATACTCATTCTCAAATGCATTTACATACAGATTGGCATAGGAGAGACTATCAATATTTTTGGGGCCTTTAAAAACTATAAACAACTGGTAATGAAACAGATTAGATTGAGAGCTGAATCATCTAGTCTGGAAAATTACATTCAGAATGAAATAATACCAAGGGGCTTGAGATTGAAGCTAGATCCTGGAACCAACTTACGCAGTGATGAGGGTGGTGAAGCATTCTTAGAGGACTGGAATACCAGCCTGTCAGAATGCTCAATAATTTTGATGAAAAAAATGGTCAAGAAAAATAAAGAAAGACTTGAGAAAACAAAACTAGAGGTAGATGAGGCCCTTGTCATTGTTAATAATTTTGAGCAAAATTCAAATTTTGAAAAGCTCAATAGTGAAATGAAGGAACAGATTGCAAGATTGCAGTCTGAGATTAAGTTAAGAAAAGGTAGAAAACTGGTTAGGGACCAGGAAGACTATAAGAAAAAACAGGTTTACAGTTATAGACATATACGTGGTTCATATGATTCTGGGACTGACTGTTCAGATGCAGAATCTGACAATAGGATGTCAAAAAACGAGACGCGCCCTGGCCCATCAACCCCACAAGAAGGAGGGGGGGGGGGGCCGGAAGAGATGGAATAGGGACAGGTACAAATACTGGAGGAAGACGATATCCTTACCGCCAGTCCAGGGACAGAGAATTCAGCAGGAGTTTGGAGAGGCAGCAGAATTACAGACCAAGGGGTCGGAGGGGCAGAAGACCCTACTAGACGCACCCCCTTCATCTGATAACCTGCAGGTGATTAACCTGTCCTCTTTTCACCTCAACGATTGCCATCTCAGTGTGCTAAAGCGTGGCTTGTCATTTTGTCCATCTAATGGATTTGACAAGTTTACTTTTCTAAAAGATCTTCACAGATTTGCTAGAAAAGTAGTTCTTTCTCAAATGTTTAAAAATAGATCTAAGAATATAATTGAGGATCTGAGCTTGACCACTGAGGATAGGCTGGCGCTACAGGACCTTAATGAATTATATCAGGAATCGACCTCTGACGAAGATTCTTTTCTAGCGTCAGAGATAGATTTACCTTTTAAATTATCTTCTCATTTTAAGAAAAGATCCACTTATATGCCGCAACTTTCTTTCTCTCCTGCAGTTAACTTATTTGTTAAACTGGTTGAAAGGGAGATACAGGAACTGCCACTGAGTGGCATTGTTGATGACAACTTGACCAAGAAAGAACGAAAAGCTCTGAAAGAGTTAAAAACGGCCCCCAACGTTGTGTACAAATCAGCGGATAAGGGGGGCAATGCCGTTCTATGGGATGAAACTATGTATTGCAAGGAGGTAATGAGACAATTGTCAGATAAAGATCAATATCTGAAACTTGACTTCAACCCTCTGCCTACCTTGCAATCAAAACTTTTCACAATTTTGAATGATGCCAGAAATTATGGGACAATTACTAATACAGAATTTGGGTATTTGATGGTAGACAATCCAGTTATGCCTATATTTTACTGTATACCTAAGATTCATAAGAACATTAAGAATTCGCCTGGACGTCCCATCATTTCTGGCATCGGGAGTCTGGTTGAACATGTAGGTCACTTTATTGATCATGCTCTGCGTCCTTTTTTGGTGACTTAACCGTCATTTGTTCTTGACACAACTGACTTTTTGAAAAAAATCAATGGGATGCCAGTTGACAAAGAATCACTTTTAGTGTCAATGGACGTAGAGGGACTTTATTCCAGTATCCCACATGATACTGGTATAAAAGCCTGTGAAAGTTTCCTGTCAAGCAGAGGTACAAAATTTTCCAAACATACTGAGCTCATTGTTGACCTTCTAAGATTCATTCTCAACAACAATGTTTTCATGTTTAATAACAGAATTTACAAACAATTGAGAGGAACAGCCATGGGGGCCATATGTGCCCCCACATACGCCTATTTACATTTAGGCAAATGGGAGATGGATTCAGTTTATCAACATGATTTGTTCACTAAACATGTCAATTTCTGGATGAGATATGTGGACGATGTATTCCTCATTTGGGAGGGTGATCAAGTGGAATTATTGCAGTTTGTCAATAGTTTGAACCAAAATGATCTAAATATACGACTTACTATGCACTTTAGTAAATCTGAGATTGATTTTCTTGACATTAAGGTCAAAAATGTGAACAATATGTTGGTCACTGAAAATTTTAGAAAGGCTACGGCTACTAATAGCCTGTTAATGGTAAGCAGTCACCATCCCCGACACCTTATAGGAGGAATTCCTAAAGGACAATTTCTTCGGCTACGCCGCAATTGCTCGTCGAAAGAGAAATTTGAGGAACATGGAAAGCTCATGCAAGATAGGTTTCTTGAACGTGGCTATTCACGGCGTAAGATTAAAAAATCTATGATTCATGCAAGAAAAATTGATAGAGATGATCTCCTGTTCAAGAGGACTAAACAAACAAAGTCAGTAATACGATTAACCACGACTTATAATTGTCATTGGCAAACCATTAAGTCAGTTCTTAATAAGCATTGGCCAATCCTTTTAAGTGATGGCAACATTGCTGAAGAAGTTGGGACTTATCCCAGCCTTACAGCAAAAAGAGCAAAAAATCTCAAAGATAACCTGGTCTCGAGCCAATTTAAACCCACAGAAAAAGAAGGAAATTGGCTTAAGAAGCACATCCCAAATGGCAACTTTCCTTGTGGAAAGTGCGTGACATGTGATTTTATGAAAAGGACCAAGACATTTTCTGGCAATAGTAAAAAATCTTTCCAGATTAATTACTTCTTCAATTGCAATACGGAGGGGGTTGTGTATCTCCTGGAATGTTCTTGCCCAGCGTTTTACGTGGGCAAAACGAAACGTAACTTTAAAGATCGTATAAAGGAACATAGGGACGATATAAAAGGTAAAATACAATCTAGCAGCATTGCGAGACATTATCAAGCTGTACATAACAGCAACCCAGGTTGTCTACGCTTTACAGGTATAGACAAAGGTATTGTGCATGGAAGAGGGGGGGACAATGATAAATGTCTGCTCCAAAAAGAGTGTAAGTGGATATTTACTTTGAACACTCTTTCGCCAGTTGGTCTTAATGAAAAGTTGGATATGGCTAGTTTCATCTAAAAAAGCCCCTTTCTATTATAATATTCATGTATATTAGAGTATTTGGATGTTATGAATATGAATAGCTTTCTAACATCATTACTTGCTCCCTGAGTTTCTAATTTTAGTTTCAATTTTAATTAAAGATTTCTTATTTCATTCTTTTGCTTATCTTTTGTTTTTCATTTTTTAATTTTTTATTTTTTTTTATTTTTTTTTATTTTTTTTTATTTGCAACTGTGAACGTCATTAACTAATTTGACTTATTATGTCTCATCAACTTTTTTGCTAGTTACTTCCTTCTTCTTTAGAATTAGTTAGGTTTGGTATGTATGTTACACATTGTTTAGCATCAAGATTAAGGTACATAATTGGTTAAAACTGGGAGGAGTCTTTGTGGATATATTTCCTCCCAGCAGGGCTAAGATCCATCCGCCCTGAGGAAGCCCCGCCTATCATTTGGCATTGTGGGTGAAACGATCAGGATCGTAGGCATTGGATCACAGACGCACATGTGACCAACCAGGAAGTAAGCATACAGTCCTACCACGCTGCAGTCTCAGCGTGCAGCGTTCAACTGGCTCAGCAAATTGTTTCATGGGACTCAATTACAAGGCAGTATTTCAGGAGGCAACCGGTAACAAACAGCGGACCTCAATTGTGGACACCTCCAGAATCAGATAAGTGCATGCTTATGGTTTAACACAGGAATATAGCTGCTTTCACTTGATGGGGGGTTAGCCTGGACTGACTCCCACTGCTCATTTGGCTTGTTTGCTGCTTTCACACAACATCTTCAGCAATAAGAAGTACTATGCTTTACTAACACGCATGCAGCTTTGGCAGCACTTATCCCATTTTGCTAAAGTCTGGCTGAAGACAATACCGCTATATGTGGAAAATCATCCTGGTGTGATTTGGTTGTTTTCTTCAGCAATACACTCTTGTGAGAATTTTATCTCAATATATGCAGGCATCTCTATGTAAACTGCTGTGTCTCTATGTAACTGCTGTACTGAGGCAATTCATTATGGAGGTTGTATTACTATGTTCCACTATCTATCATATTGCTAATAACCATTGCAATAGCTATTCTTCATACTTGCATGTAACTCACTATTTATCTTATTGCTAATAACCATTGCAATAGCTATTCTTCATACTTGTATGTAATTATTTGTAATTGTTGCTATACTGCCATTATTGTTGTTCCTGAAATCTTTACAAAGCACCTATCACTACTTAGATCCCAAAAAAGTACCTGTCCGGTAATTATCCCTTGTATTGACTTGGGTACCGTGTACAGCTTGGGTGTAGCAGTGTACTAGGTGTCTTTGGATTGTATTTTTGCCAATATTATGATTATGATGTGCACATCTTCAGGGTTTTAATTGGCCACATGTACTATATTGTTTGTTCAACATACTTTACTTTGTGTTGCTAACATATACCCAAGGCCAGCACACAACTGGCCTATTGCTATGTTTAGACAGTTAGGATTTACTTCTTTCTGTACTATTAATAAATTATTTTTTGTTCTCAGTGATTGTACTGGTCAGAGATTCATCCAATTGTTTCATTTAGCTACACTTTTGAGCTATTTTTTATAAAAAAAAGAGTGCTTGATTGCCTATCTATACAGGGCCTTAAGAAATTTTCGATGGTCCTTGTTCTCCTCTTGTAGTTTGTTGAAGAATATATATATATATATATATATATATATATATATATATATATATATATATATATATATATATATATATATATATATACTGGGAAAACTCAGTTCCCATAGGCCGCAATGTAAAGGCCGTTTTTTTCTAACACTCCACTCCCACAAACTTTAAAGCCCCAAACTGCCTGGTGCAGTTTTTTGTTTTTATAAAAAAAAATGCTAGTTTTTTAGATCTCTGGTTAATTTTCTGAGCGCTAATTGATAACGCAAGCTCACGGTAGCAATAACCAGCCACTTGTTATGGTTGGTTAATTATTGCAAATTTGCCCATTTGCAGGAGCGCGATAATTTAGTGCTCTTCTTGTAATCTATGCCACAATATGTAATTGCAGATCAATTTCCAGAAATACATGAAATGCAAAATTATTTTTGTATCTTTTCTTTTCAGATTGACCTCCCTAAAGTCTCTTTTGCTAAACTTATGAAATTAAACAAATCTGAATGGCCATATATTCTCGGTGGAACCCTTGCTGCAGTAATTAATGGGGCAGTTCATCCCTTATTTTGTATCATGTTTGCAAAAATGTTAGCAGTAAGTATTTACTATATTCATATACTGAAAATGTATACAAAATATGTCATTTAGAGGGATCATATCTGACACATTTTTCTTTAACAGATTTTTGGAACTAATGATGAAGTAAAAATTCGACATGAATCAAATGTCTGTTCCATAATTGTTGCACTCATTGGTGTGGTTTCATTTTTTACCTATTTTTTACAGGTACATTTTAATGTCATTGTTTTGTAGCCTTTATATGCCAAGTCATAGTAAAAACAATGTTGTTTCCCAACGTCTGAATGAAAAACACTAAACGGAAAATTAGTTTCAACATAATTATCATTTGAATAAAAAAAATTTAAAGGGACATGTACATATTTTTTAAATGTATTGCAGTTTTTGTTGCTGTACTGAGAAAAAATAAATCTTGATTTCATGCTTATGGATCATGTGACTGTCCACCAATGAAACTGTTTCTTAACAGCCAGTGAGCTTCTATCACACAAACCAGTTGTGTAGAAACCATAACGGTCCTTTAAGTTTTGAGTATCTGTTTAAACAGTATTAATATAAACTTTAAGTACACATGGGAAAATTGTTAATGTTTCTTTAAGCAATGTGTCTTAATTTATACATATTTGTTATGAACATTCAAATGAATGTATTCTCTTACTGACTGAGTTTACTAAAAATGACAGCTTCAAATATTTGTCTTGTAAACAATAAATTAACTTACATACAATACTAATCATGTATGAAATACAAGGATTAATAGGGATTTTGTCATAAATTTGCACCTTTATATGTTCAGAGACAAAGTTTAATTATTACCTATCTATAGTTTTTGGTTGGACTTGAAACCAAATCTTTTCTTCATTATTCCAAGTGTAAAATTTTAAAAATGTTCCAGTTTACTTTATTTTTCAAATGTACTTTGTTATTTTGTTATCCTTTGTTGAAAAGCAGGTAGGTAGGCAGGCTCAGGAGTGCATGAGTATATGAGTGCAGTTTTGCAAGAATGCTTTTAGCATTGTTAAACATTAAGCAAACACTGTTATCTAGTGCATTAAAGGGACAGTCAACTCCAAAAATGTTATTGTTTAAAAAGATAGATAATCCCTTTATTACCCATTCCCCAGTTTTGCATAACCAACATAGTTATATTAATATACTTTTTACCTCTGTGATTACCTTGTATCTAAGCCTCTTTTGACAGCCCCCTGATCACATGGCTATTTATTTATTATCTATTGACTTTCATTTTAGCTCATCAGTGCAGTGTCAACCACAACCCACGGGTGTGAGCACAATGTTATCTATATGCCCACATGAACTAGCAGTATCCTGCTGTTAAAAGCAAATAAAAAGCATTTGATAAGAGGCTGTCTGTAGTGGCCAATCTAAGGTGTCAGTCAATGGTAGTTGCCAAGCTGCAACTTTGTTATTCAACTGCAGTTGAATAACAAAGTTGCAGCTTGGCAACTACCATTGACTGACACCTTAGATTGGCTTCTGTGCTGTGGGTGGACGGAGTCCGAGTTAGCGATCTACTTGCCAGATAAATAGGGTGAGTTTAGCAGCTTTTATTTTTAGTGATGGTAAATCCTAGCGTTTTTTATACGCTTGGATTTACCATCACACTTTGTGTCAATATATACTGTGCATATATAGAAATGTTCCTTTAAACTGAATAATGGCTCCAGAAATATAATATCATTATTTAAATGCTGGTATTTTGTGATTAATAAAGCTTTATTTGTATAAATTTAGGAATTAATTAACCCAGCTCCTTGAACCAGTTACAAAAATCTTTTGAGGTTTATTTTACATTTGAATGAAACTTTTTTTCCTACTGTTTCATTAGGGCAAAATATTATATTATGAAAATCCACCCCCCAAAAAATCATAAGGAGCTACATTTATTTAAACTCATCACTTTAAAATGTAACAATCTCAGACTTTGTTTCATGGAAAAAATGGTAGCAAATCCTTTCCAGTCAGTTTCTCCAGCAATATACCGATATGACAAGTAACGTGTTGTGGTCTGTGGCTCACAGCTTTTAGTAACAGTCAGATAACTTATTAATTAGTCACTGTATTCAGCCGTCGTTGGCTGCAGTTATTATCAATAGGCAATAGACCCTTATGTCCATTTTTACAGAAGAAACTCTGTAGTTTGTTCAGTAAGAGATACCAATGTAAAGTGCTACATCCATTTATGAACAGAACCTAATTAGCGAGACACTACAAAAGGATGGGTATATTCGTTAAAATCTATCTTCCCAAGTTTTATTTCAACAACAATTAGTCCTGGCTCAGTCTGATTTCCTCACAGTGTAGATGTGTAGAACTGTTGTGTATGTGTCAATCATCTTTGCATACAAATTCTAGACTTATGCATTGTGAGAGAGAGCTGCTATCACACAAACACACGGTGCTTTGTAACCTTATCATACATACATCCTTTACTAAACAAACAGTTGTGGGAGCAGGTTTTTATAGCTATGGAATGTTGCTTTAACTTGCAGAACAATAAAAAAGCTGAGTTTTGGGACAGGCTTTTTTAAAACAGTATTTTCAAACTGTGTTACTTCAATACTGTACCAGACACAATGTCCTCTGGAATTATTTTCTTTGAAGATGAAACAAACAGAACAGGGGAGGAAAAAGTATTGTCATCCAGTCTAGAAACCGGAGTTGCTTCAGTGTCTAGAATGTTTGCTAAGCCCAGATGAAATTAAAACACATAAGTCTTCCTAGTCAAAATAACGGACACAAAGGTCTGACATTAAATATTTTAGGACATGACGATAATCATTTTTTGAAAAACTTGATAATTATGCATAAATTTCAGCAAAAAATATTTAAATTTACAAAGAAAGAAAAAAAGGCAATAATTGGCTTTTTGTGCAGTATAATAGCATACAAATAACTGTGATGAACCGGCATTTTTAACTTGCTCCTGAAACTCATATAAACATACAATCAAAATCATAGTTACTAAGTATTGAAGTAACACAGTTTGCAATACTGTTTTAAAATACCATCTTATTGCTGTCACAGAAATAAGCCGTTTGCCCAGGAGGAGACGGACTTGATCGTTATAAGTATGTTGCTATAAATTATTCTGGGCAGTACGATCAAGTCCGTCTCCTCCTGGGCAAACGGCTTATTTCTGTGACAGCAATAAGATGGTATTTTAAAACAGTATTTTCAAACTTTGTTACTTCAATACTTATGTAGTAACTATGATTTTGATTGTATGTTTATATGAGTTTCAGGAGCAAGTTAAAAATGCCGGTTCATCACAGTTAACTACGATGACAGGCAGCACACTGGTACGTCTGAAATATCAGACGTGTCAGAACTTGAGAAAGTATTTTGTTCCTTCCCCCTAGTGTTAGCAGCGCAATGCGCATGCGTTAAAAAACCAGGAGCGTGCATTCATGAGAAGTAGCCGACATAGAGCTGGGGACTGAACAAACTTAGGATCTTGATGACGAAATAGGGGAGGGGGCAGGCGGGCATTTTAAACTGCAAAGATCAAACAAGTAAGTAGTAATGCTCAGAAACGATTTAGGGTAATGAATTAGGCTACAGTGCAAACTAAATATCGTTAGCAACGTTATAGAAGTAATATATTTGAAAATTTGGGTTGACTGTCCCTTTAAGCTTGCGGTTCTTGTTTAAATTGCAAGATTTTATGTATTGAGTTACTCAAAACAATTATGTAGATTAATGGCAGGAAATCCACAAATCAAATGCTGGAAACAGTAGGTGAAATGAGCCTCAATGAGTTTTAAAAATGGTCAGGCCTTTATAGCGAGGAACATCAGTAGCCTCACAAGTTTTTATGAATCTAGAGACCATTGATTGTTTATTTAAATGTTTTTTTCAGGGATTTTTGTTTGGAAGGTCTGGAGAAGTGTTAACAATGAGATTAAGAAGGATGGCATTTGAAGCCATGCTGCATCAGGTTGGTTTTAACTAATAAGGAAGATAAAATGCAATATTATTTGATAAAGTCTGAACTCATTGCGTAACAGTTGAACTCTTCCTTAGGAGATTGCGTGGTTTGATGACAAGAGAAATAATACCGGAGCTTTAACAACTCGACTTGCCACAGATGCTTCACAAATTCAGACAGTAAGTACATAGTATTTCACATATTACATTTATATTTATTTATTAATATTTAAGCTGTATTCTTAAATTAACAACATTTAACTATTTTGTTAATGTTTTTGCATTTATTATACTTTTTTTTAGGCAACTGGCTCCAGACTTGGCTTAATTGCTGAGAATGTAGCGAGTATGGGGTTATCATTTATAATTGCATTTTTCTTTGGATGGGAAATGTCTCTACTCCTTTTGGCTATGATTCCTATTCTTGTTGCCACTGGACTGCTTGAGACAAGGGCATTAACTGGCTTTGCTAACCGTGATAAAAAAGTGCTTCAACAGGCTGGAAAGGTACATTTTGCTGTTTACTTTTTATTCAATTTGATAAAATATAATTAAATATTTACATGAAGGGGAATTGTCTGAAATATGATAAAATAACAATGGGAATTTTGATTAAAAATGTTTAATTTGATTGGAATTCCATGTTTTATCAAAAATAATTAATTGCAAGAAAGGAAGACACATATTAAAGAGAAATGGAACAAAAATACAGCTTTGTACAGAATATTACAAATAATTAGTTTACATTTGCTTAAATATTAAAGCTAATAACCCTTGAAAATTCAAAATGTATGTACAGTAGCTATAATCTTTAATGATTATTAATACAGTGCTAAACAGTGCTAAATTTAGTTAATTTCAGTTAAAATAATTTTCATTTAAAGGGTTATTGTACTCTAGATTATTTCTTCAAATTAAATGTGTTGATTTTCTTTTTGTATTTGTGACTGAAAAAAGTAAAGTAATAGCTGTTTAAATTTAAACTGAAACTCATACAGCTGAATCACTAGTGTACTAGATACTTCCAACTAATGCGTATTGGCTGATAGCTACTTCCTGCTAATACTCATTGGTTTATAGCTACAATGAGTCTTTCTACCTATCAGCCAACGAGCACTAGCAGGACATGCACAATTTTATATTCCAATTCAAAATCTTTAGCTTTATGAGTTTTCTGTCAAAGAAAAAATCCTGCTTTCCTATAACTATGAATATTTTTTTGTCCCTTTAATCTCAGATCATGCATACTACTACTACTAATAATAATAGTTTTAGCTTTTCTTGTCCCTTTAGTTACGTTTTTATCATGGACATTAATGCAAACTATTTAAATAATTTTTAATACAATTTTGAGCAATCGTTTTTTAAATTGAAAGTAATTTGCATATACTAAGACATGTCAATTCTTCGGAGCCAACTCCTAGAATTTTACTTTGCACTGTCACAGTGGGAATCATATAATTTATATTTACTCTCTAAGCACTTATGTTTGAGGTAGTTACCCATGAAGGAGTTAAAGGGACAGTCAAGTCCAAAAACAACTTTCATGATTCAAATAGGGCATGTAATTTTAAACAACTTTCCAATTTACTTGTATCACCAATTTTGCTTTGTTTTCTTGGCTTTATAGAATTATTAAAAGGCAGTCCATGATCTATAACAAAACACTCCAGGCAGTATTTGCCCGGTATGATGAGATTCCAGTCAGAACAGTATTTAAAAAAAAAACATAATTTATACAAGAAAAGTATAGGTTGTATAGACTGGGTCTTTATTTACAACTTTGCTAACCAAGACTGCAATGTGCACAATCAACCAAGGGTCAGTTGTTTTTTAAGTGTGTTTATCCTGTGCAACAGCCTTGGCATTTTGCATTTTAGCAATAACATTCATACCTATGGTATTTTATATGAAAGATTGCCCTCTGACTGTACAATCTGTCATTTTGATATTGAAAGCCGCTGATACATGCCCACCGTGCACTCAGAGCGCTCTGTAATAGCGCACAAATAGTCACTCACTGTCACTCCCCATAAAAGAACAACCCCCACATACTTACTCTCAGGCCACTCTGGCTGCTCTGTCTGCATTCACTGGAGAAACATGGCGTGACAGCCATATTTGTTTAGGGCAAAGTTTTTTTTCTACCTTGGTGAGTGAGGGCAGAGCTAAAGAGGTGTGCAGAAAAGACATATGGAGCAGAGAGACAGGCGCCCCTCTATGGAAGGCACCTGTGGCACATGCCTACTCTGCCTAATGGTAAATCTGGCCCTGTCAGCAACCTGTGAGGGAGAAAGGCCTCAGCATGCTAGTAAAAAACAGTGGAGGGGTGCTTCAGTCCAGGTAAGGGACTCAGACACTACACAGCCCAGGAGCTATCCAATAGTACTCTCTTTACAGGTACTGCATAGCTGGGGGTCACAGCCTTACCTATGTGTTTTAACATAGGAATTTGGGGGAATGAGGCACAGGAAAGTTCTTATCTAGCATCCTTAAGACTCCTTAGCAGCTCAGTTTACTGTTTTTAACCTCAAAAACCTTATTTTTGCACTTTTTGAAAAAATGGATATTGTCCCCAAGAGAGCCAGTAACTGCCTTGTGCAGTTATCAGGTATATCTCAGAAATCACAGTGCAGTTTGGCAGGAGGACACAAAGGCCTTAGGAGAGGTGGAGTCTTAGGCATTTTTTTTTTATTTTATTCTGGCAAATTTAACCGCTTCTATGCACTGGAGGTAGGAGTAACTCTTACAAGAGCTGATAAGGGGGTTGAGTGTTTAGAATGTGCTTTTTTATGTTCTGAGGTGTGCTGTGGGCTAGTACTGGTATAAATAATTGTATTCCTAGTTTTCTGTACAATTTGCTTTTAATTGTGTATCCCCATCTGTTGTGTAGCAAATGTAACCCTCCTTTAACCCACTAAGGGGCACGTTGCAGGTCCGCCAATCCTGTATTACCCCAACTTGGTTTATTTTCATGCAGCAAGCTGATCAAACTGCCATAATATGTATAATTAGTTTATATATTCTAAAAGGATTTTTATATATATATATATATATATATATATATATATATGTGTATATATATATATATATATATTATATATATACAGTATATATATATATATACTGTATATATATATATATATATATATATATATATATATATATATTACCAGTTCAAATGTTTCCACCTCAGTGTATGTACTGTAGTGTTTTCCTACTCTCTTTTCCTGTTACACAAAAGCAATACTGTTTTGATAGAACAGGATACTTTTATGCACAACGTTTTCCAATCAATACACTTATGTATGGTTTGTGGTTCGGTTACTACTGACATCACTAATATCATATATGTTGGCTAATCGCATCTATAGAGACTGTTTTTTGAAAGACCATGCTAATTATTTTTATCTCAGATACTAAATTGTATGTTCAGCCACATGCAGATATGGAGCTATAAAAATATTTTAGCACTTGCATCAACACGCATTGCTAGTCTTAATACTCACTATCTTTGTCAAGCTTAGAGACTAACATACCTAGTTTCACAAGACCATTAGACCATATTCTTTTTTCATTTTTTTTACATTTATTTATCCGCAACAGTGAATACAAATTCTAACATCTTTTTTAAGAACACTGTGCAGGGTATACAATTAGAACATAGAATGTTATACATAGACAATTTCATCCAAATACATTTAAATCACAATAATACAATTCATCAATTTATCAAGTATAACTATTGCTTGAAAAAAAGAAAAAAAAGATAGATAAATAAATAAATAAATAAATAAATAAAAGTATAATAAGATACATAAATTTCCAGCATCACTGTTGGGTATTTCTTTTATAAAGCAAACCAACAAGATAGGAAAGGGAGGGAAAAGAAAAGAAAAAAAAAAGAAAAAAAGAAAAGGGATATCTTCCCGAACCCACGCCGAAGCATCCCTGATTACATATAAATTGTCGTAAGTCATAGGCAGTTGTAGATTCCGGTGTTATTAGGGGCCTAGATCACTACTACGTTTTATCTCAGGTTTAGGATACCCATTAAATATCTCTAAAGAATACCAACTAGAGGGGAATACATCATTTAGAATTAATTCAGTAAAACTATCAGAACTTCTAAAAGGAAAGACAAGTGGTTTCTGAATTGTCAAAGGATAAGTTTTAATTAAAGGAAGCCAATTCAACAAAGATAAGACCATATATTTTATGCTAGGTTTTTTATCAGTCTTCCTGTGCTTTAAGGACAAACACAGAGGCTGCAAAGTGCAAATCAGGAATCACAGACTCATTTTTGGGTGCAGGTGTGATAAGGTGCTATACTCTGTATTTCACTTAGAATATATGAATATACCTAGAAAATATGGAGGGTAAGCCCTAATGCTAAGACAGCTTTTACATTCTCTTACCATGTTCCTATTTTCCTTATGGACTTTCTCAAAGGTTCTTTGTTTATTTGATCTATAACATTTATGCATCCTTTTTGCTTTCCTTTCTTTGTTTTTAATGCTTACATCAGCACTCGCCATCTGGAAATCTCGAGGAATGCAAGGAGTTTGGTTCCCTCTAGATGAGAGGTTACCTCTCAACATTCTGGAACTACAAGCATTTCTTAGAGTTCTTCAGACCACGGTCCCTTCTCAGCCAAGACCCATCTCCATTTCTGATCAGACATCATTTTAGCGGTTGCTTAAATCAATTTTCAAGGGGGGACTCACATCCCCCTCGTCATGCAAGGAGTGTCTCTCATGTTGTTCTGAATAGAGAAGGAAAGCTGTTTTCTATCATCTTCATTTTTAAGGAGTGAACAATTGGGAAGCAGACTGCTTTATTCTGTTCAGTAAGAAGATTGACTTCTTCATCAAGACATATTTGTTCATCTTATTCTAAACTGGGTTCTTCCATGTATAGGTCTAATTGTGTACAAGCTGAATCACAGCTTCAAGCATATTGTGCCATATATAGAGACTCCAGTGCTATTTGATAGATGCTTTAGTTTGTCCCTGAATATTTAATTTAGCATTCCTGTTTTCCCAATTTGTTCTTCTTTCAAGAGTCTTTGCAAGAATCAAACATGATTCAGCTTCAGTAATTCTCATAGCTCTAGCGTGGGCCTGCAGAACTTGGTATTTGCACCAAATTCAGATGTCTTCTCTACCTTAATGGACCCTATTCCTAAAGAAGGGGATGCTTAGACCTCAAGATCAGAGGTTAATTTGACTCGGATATCTAGACTTTGCTTTATGCAAGTAAGCCGGTTAAGCAAATAATTTATTTATTTAACATCTAGAAAGGTTACTTTCTGTGTTGTCCTTGAAATTTTTTCTTTGAAATTCTTTAAAATTTCCAGAATACTTTAGTTCCTTCAGGATAGATTAGATTTGGGCCTATCGGCTAGTTCTCTAAATGGTCAGATATCTATGTTAACTGCTTTGTTTCACACTTTTGTTCAAGCCCCGGTGAGAATTCGTCCTTTTATTAGACCAATTTCTCCTCTTTGGATCCTGAATTTAGTTATCTCTGTTCTGCCAGGTTCTGCTTTTGAACCTATTCTTATTTTAGACCTTGGTTGTCCTGGAAGGTTCTTTTTCTTCTAGCCATTTCTAAAAGAGTTTTTGAATTATAAGCTCTATCTTGTGATCCTTCATTTCTGACTTTTCACCAAGATAAGGCGGTTCTATGGACCAAATATGATTTTCTTGCGAAGGTGGTATCTTTAGAAAATATTAGTCAGGAAATAAAATAGTTGTTCCTTCTTTGTGCCCAAAGCCTTCTAATACAAAGGAAAAATTTCTTCACAACCTAGATATTTTCAGAATTTTAAAGTTCTATATTCAGGCTACTAAAGACTTTAGACAAACTTCCAGTATATTTGCCCACTTCTCTGGTCCTAGGGTGGGTCAGAAAGCTATGGCAGTAGCCCTGGCATCCTGGCTCAAGCAGATTATTAGTGTGGTTTACTTGGTTGTGATAAAACCGCCACTGAAAATAGTAACTGCTCATTCTACGAGATCAGTATCTTTTGCTCCTTGTGACCCTGCTTTCTGTTTTTCCTACCTTTTTTTCTGTCTCTCAGCTGTACCTAAACTGGAGAGGGTAAGGAAGTGGGAGGTACTAATGCTCTGTGAGGGTTCTTGACCTTGTTATAGGCTGGAATATATCCCACATGTTATGAAGCTATAGACTCTTATCAGCCCAAAGTATAAATTCTGTTTTTAGTTTATGCAGTTGCAGCTTCAAGTATATTGGATAAAAAGCTTGCCTGGATGCCTGATGCAGCACATTTGTTTGCTGAAAACAAGCTGTTGTTATGTACCCAATATTTTATGCAATAAAGACTATAACTGTTCATGTTAAAGCCATGTGTTTCTCCGTCTGTTTATGTCCTGGGACATGGTTCCTAACCTTTTATTATTTTACATATTTTTATGTATAAGAACCCTTGTCTGTTCCCTTAGTACCCTTGCTTGCTCATAAATCTGAAATTTATTTGTCAGCCTATGATTATACATGATATTTAAAAATAAATAAAAAAAATTCAAATGTTTGGTACTGTTACAAGATCAAATTTACCCAACCCAAGGCCTGGGCTACAAAAATGCCCTTCCCTACATTTATCTGGCTCCTGAAATCTTCAGATTACTCTTACTTTGAGTCTGAACCATAAACATATTTTGGAACAAATTTGTATGAAATACAGACTGTCCCAAGCTAATTATATGCAAACACTATTTATGTACAGCTAGATTATGAGTTTTGAGCGTTATATGGAATTTAACGACCGCCTCAAAAGCGACGTTATTTCACCTCCCTATAGCGCTGGTATTATGAGTTTTAAAAAAGCAGGCTTGTGCGGGCGATATGGTTGTGTTGAGCTCGATAGCGCACCGAAATAAAGCGCTGCTGTTATGTGCTCGTGCACGATTTCCCCATAGACATCAATGGGGAGAGCCGACAAAAAAAAATGCGATCACAGAATGAAAAGCTCCGTAACGCAGCCCCCTTGATGTCTATGGGGAAAATAAAACTAATGTTTAAACCTAACACCATAACATAAACCCTGAGTCTAAACACCACTAATCTGCCACCCCCAACATCGCTGCTACCTACATACAGTTATTAATCCCTAATCTGCCTTCCCCAACATTGCCGCCACCTACATAAAACTATTAACCCCTAATCTGCCGCTCCCGATGTTGCCGCCACTATACTAAAGTTATTAACCCCTAAACCTCTGGCCTCCCACATCACTACCACTAAATAAATACATTAACCCCTAAACCTAACCCTAATGTAACCCTAACCCTAACACCCCCTAACTTTAACATTATTAAAATGCAGCTAAACTAAAGTTACAATTATTAACTAAATAATACCTATTTTAAACTAAATACAAACCTACCTGTGAAATAAAACCTAAGCTAGATATAATATAACTAATAGTTATATTGTAGCTAGCTTAGGTTTTATTTTTATTTCACAGGTAAGTTTGTATTTATTTTAACTAGGTAGACTAGTTAGTAAATAGTTATGAACTATAAAACCTAACCTGCCTTACACTAAAACCTAACATTTTAAAAAAATAAACACTAAAATTACTAAAAATAAAAATAACTAAATTACATAAAAAAACAAACACTAAATTACAAAAAATAAGAAACAAATGATCACAAATAAAAAATAATTGACCTAATCTAATAGCCCTATCAAAATAAAAAGCCCCCAAAATAAAAAAAAACCCTAGCTTTTCAATAAACTACCAATGCCACTATAAAGGGCCTTTGTGGGGCATTGCCCCAAAGATATCAGCTCTTTTACCTGTAAACAAAATACAAACACCCCCCCAACAGTAAAACCCCCCACCCCCACAACCAACCCCCCAAAATAAAATAACTAAAAAAGCCCATAACGCTTTATTTTCCCTAATGCTGCTATTACGAGTCTTGTCGGTATAGGTGTACCGCGCACCTTTTAGCCTGTCACGCAAGCCAGTACCGCACTTTTAAAAAATGTCCTATTTCAATGGGACTCCCATAGCGCTGTTATTACGAGTTTGCGTGGGAGGCTAAAAAGTAAGCGGTACACTATATAACCACAAGATCTGTAACACCATCTAAAGTCAGCAGTTATGAGTTTAACACTACAAAGCTGTAACATAAAACTCATACCTAAAGTGTTATAAAGTACACTAACACCCATAAACTACCTATTAACCCCTAATCCGAGGCCCTCCCGCATCGTAAACACTATAATAAATTTATTAACCCCTAATCTGCCGCTCTGGACATCACCGCCACTATTAAAATGTATTAAACCCTATTCCGCCCCCCACAACTAGATATACTAAAATAAACTATTAACCCCTAAACTGAAAGCCTCCCACAACAAAATATACTATAATAAACCTATTAACCCCTAAACCGCAAACCCCACAATGAAATATACTATAATAAACCCCTAAACCTATAGACCCCCTAACTTTATATTAAAATTACAATTTCCCTATCTTAAATTAAATTAAAACTTACCTGTCAAATTATATAAATTAATTTAAACTAACAATTAAACTATTATAATTATTAAACTAAAATTAAACTAACTACCAATTAAATTAAATTAAACTACACATTAAAAAAATCCTATTGGCTGTTCCAATCAGCCTATAGAATGAGAGCTCAATCCTATTGTCTGATTGGAACATCCAATAGGATGAGAGCTCAATCCTATTGGCAGATTGAATCAGCCAGTAGAATTTTAGCAGCTCTAATTCCTATTGGCTGATTGAAATCTTTCAGCCAATAGGAATGCAAGGGACGCCATCTTGGATTGCGTCACTTGCATTGAAGTTCCCTTTTTATGGCGGCAACCATATACAGGATGCTCCACCCCGGATGACTTCAGGACGGACCTGTTCCATGCCGGATGGATGAAGATAGAAGATGCTGTTTGGATGAAGACTTCTTGCCGCCTGGA
Source organism: Bombina bombina (assembly GCF_027579735.1). Taxonomy (NCBI): domain Eukaryota; kingdom Metazoa; phylum Chordata; class Amphibia; order Anura; family Bombinatoridae; genus Bombina; species Bombina bombina. Next base: position 339,726,110 of record NC_069503.1, read on the forward strand.
TGAGGACTTCTCCGGCTGGATGAAAATTGAAGAGGCCATCTGGATGAAGACTTCTTGCCACATGGATGATGACTTCGCCAGCTGGATGGATCCTTCAAGCGGGACTTCAAGAACTGTAAGTGGATCGTTGGGGGTTAGTGTTAGGTTTTTTTAAGGGTTTTTTGGGTGGGTTTTATTTTTAGTTTAGGGTCTGGGCATGTAAAAGAGCTAAATGCCTTTTTAAGGGCAATGCCCATACGAATGTCCTTTTCAGGGCAATGGTTAGCTTAGGTTTTTTTAGATAGTTATTTTATTTGGGGGAGTTGGTTGTGGGGGTGGTGGGTTTTACTGTTGGGGGGGGGTGTTTGTATTTTTTTTTTACAGGTAAAAGAGCTGATATCTTTGGGGCAATGCCCCATAAATGCCATTTTAAGTGGTATTGGTAGCTTATTGTAGGCTAGGGTTTTTTTTCTTCAATTAATTCCATTTCTAAAATTGCTTCATTGATTCCACATGTAAAAAATGAATGAATAAATATTTATATTATTTTATTTATATTATTTTATAATGTTTCTGATTTTGTGACACCAAAATTGTGTTATTGCTAATTATCCAGTTCATTGAATTGTGTTCAGTATCATATTGTAATCCCAAGCAGAAAGCAAAAAACCTTAGAATGGGAGGTAGGGTTACCAGGTTCCAGTATTCAGCTAGGAAGTCCAGTATTTCAACAAGCTGTTCGACTAGAAGCTAAATTTTAAAGTCCTCCTATACCTCTATACATTGTAAATATTGTCTACCAAGAAGTGACACATGACACTACACACAAGTCTGTGTGTAAAAACAGTTAAAATCATCCGTTGGGAAAAATATAAATCATGGGGTTAAGGGTGGGGCCACAGGTGGAGCAATGGAGCCATTGTCTGTTCCCAGTTACCAGCCAAGTCCAGTCATCTTTGATTTGTCTGGTATTATTGTAGAGGACAGCTAGCAACCCTAGTGTAAGGGCAGAGTCTAGATTGATTGTGGTAGGATTAAGTAGCTCAGGGCAAGTCAGGGGAGTCCTTGGGCAACACCAGATATCATGGAGTGGATACGACAAGGAGTAAGGCATTTCTGGGCTGGGTTTAAGTGGACCCTGGTAATACTTTGTGAAACTTTGACATGAATAAGAGAAAAACTGGCAGTGAAACAGAACTCCCAAATAGGACAACCATCAAAATATAGGACATATGTTTGCCTTTCAGTTAATTGGTAAATAAAATTCTATGTAGTATATTATTCTTAAAAGTCTACGAAATATTTTATTTTGTTACACAATGCAGTGACTATCATTTCTAACTATAAAATCTAAAACATCTAAAACACATGTGTAATATAGGCCTTAATCTCATTAAGGTAAGATATTGTGGCCAATTATGGACACCTTTACAGTTACGTGCAAGCAAAAAGGGGCTTAACGCGGCTTTTTGCACGTATCGGGTTTACCGCTCGTAATATGAGTTGAAAGTAATCGCAAACAATTACTGCTCCCTCAGAGCTCTGGTTAATTGTTTTGCAAAACAAAAAAGTGTCACAAAACACATAAAAAATACATTACAAAGCACAGTTACACTTATAACACTATCTAATAAAAATTATTTAAAAATATTACACAAAAGAGTTATAAGGACTCAAAGATATGAGGTTTAAGATGTTAGAAAAAAAATTGGCTGCAAAGGGCTTTAACATAGAGATACATACATATACAGTACATGTCTAAATATGAATATGTACAGTATGTGTATATATATATATATATATATACAGTATGTGTGTGTGTGTTACATGTGTATTTATGTATGTATAAGTTTTATATATATATATATATATATATATATATATATATATATATATATATATATATATATGGCTTTTTTTGTGGGATACTCACCAGTACTGAGTACCACCACCTCTGCCAACAAGTAATATTTGTTATAATAAAGCACTACATACTGTGTATGTATATATATATATATATATATATATATATATATATATATATATACATACATACATACATACACATATATATATATATATATATACAGTCATGGACAAAAATATTGGCACCCCTGCATTTCTGTCAAATAATGCACCACTTCTCCCAGAAAATTGTTGCAGTTACAAATGTTTAGGCATTCTCATGATTATTTATTTTGTTTGTATTGGTATGACACCAAAAAGTGGAGAAATAAAAACCAATTATGACACATTCCACGCAAAACTCTAAAAATGGACTGGACAAAATTATTGGCACGCTCAATGTAATATTTGGTAGCACACCCCTTGGAAAAAATAACTTAAATCAATCACTTCCTGTAACCATCAATGAGTTTCCTTCACCTCTCTACTGGAATTTTGGACCACTCTTCTTTGGCCAACTGTTCCAGGTCTCTCAAATTGGAAGGGTTCCTTTTCCCAACTTCTGTTTTGAGATCTCTCCACAGGTGCTCTATAGGATTGAGATCTGTACTCATTCCTGGACGTTTCAGTACTCTCCAGTGCTTTGTCTTAAACCATTTCTGGGTGCTTTTTGATATGTGCTTTGGATCCATGTCCTGCTGTAAGACCCATGACCTCTGACGGAGACCCAACTTTCTGACACTGGGCCCTACATTGCACCACAGAATTCTTTGGTAGTCCTTATATTCCATAATGCCATGCACACAGTCAAGACATCCAGTGACTGAAGCAGCAAAGCAAGTGCACCTGTTAATTTACACAGGTGAGTTTAATTACAAATTGCAGGAGTATTACAAACTTGGAATGCAATTATTTCTTACAATTTTGAGAATGTGCCAATAATTTTGTCCAGTCCATTTTTGGAGTTTTGCGTGGAATGTATCAGATTTGGATTTTTTTTCTCCACTTTTTTGTGTCATACCAATACAAACATGAGAATACCTAAACATTTGTAATTGCAACCATTTTCTGGGTGAAGTGGTGCATTATCTGACAGAAATGTAGGGGTTCCAATATTTTTGGCCATGACTGTATATGTGTACAGTATCTCACAAAAGTAAGTACACCCTAACATTTTTTGTAAATATTTGATTATATATTTTCATGTGACAACACTGAAGAAATGACACTTTGCAACAATGTAAAGTAGTGAGTGTACAGCCTGTATAACAGTGTAAAGGTGCTGTCCCCTTAAGGTAACTCAACACACAGCCATTAATGTCGAAACCGTTGGCAACAAAAGTGAGTACACCCCTAAGTGGAAATGTCCAAATTGGAGCCAATTAGCCATTTTCCTTTCCCGGTGTCATGTGACTCATTAGTGTTACAAGATCTCAGGTGAGAAAGGGAAGCAGGTGTGTTGAATTTGGTGTTATCGCTCTCACACTCTCTCATACTGGTCACTGGAAGTTTAACATGACACCTCATGGCAAAGAACTCTTTGAGGATCTGAAAAAAAGAATTGTTGCTCTACATAAAGATGCCCTAGGCTATAAGAAGATTGCCAAGACCCTGAAACTGAGCTGCAGCACAGTGGGCAAGACCATACAGCAGTTTCACAGGACAGGTTCCACTCAAAACAGACTGATATACTACAGGAAAGTTCTACTCTGTAAAAAGCATTACTGGGCTAAAAGTTGCACCAAGGTGGTAAATCGCCATAGAACAGGCTAACAATGGTATTGAGCCAGTTGTTTGTTCCTGTGAGTGCACTTCTCTCTATATGTATCCACTTATAACAGGCCTCACCTTGGTTGACCAAAGAAGTTGAGTGCACGTGCACAACGTCATATCCAGAGGTTTTCTTTGGTAAATATACGTATGAGTTCTGCCAGCATAGCTGCAGAGGTGGAAGGGGTGGGGGGTCAGCCTGTCAATGCTCAGACCATATGCCACACACTGCATCAAATTGGTCTGTATGGCTGTCGTCCCAGAAGAAAGCCTCTTTTAAAGATGATGCACAAGAAAGCCTGCAAACAGTTTGCTGAAGACAAGCAGACTAAGGACATGAATTACTGAAACCATGTCCTGTGGTCCAATGAGACCAAGATAAACTTATTTGGTTCAGAAAGTGTCAAGCGTTTGTGGCGGCAACCAGGTGAGGAGTACAAAGACAAGTGTGTCTTGCCTACAGTCAAGCATGGTGGTGGGAGTGTCATGGTCTGTGCCTGCATGAGTGCTGCCGGCACTGGGGAACTACAGTTCATTGAGGGAACCATAAATGTACTGTGACACTGAGGACAATGAAACAAGGTTACACTTATATCCAGCAGTAAACATAATAAAGCAACATGAGTGTTGATTGCAGATAAGCCTATCTCCCCCTAGCTCATCTATAACCCTGATCACACAGCAAAGTGCTATTCCCAAGAACGTACCTTGTATGGTAACAGTCCAAAACATCAGCACCGTGTGTCTAGTGGTGTGGATACAATGCACTAACCAGAGCCACAGTGTGGGAGGGCTGTAAGTAGTCCTGTCACGCCAGCTGCTGTCAGTCAACGAGCCAGAGGTATCTGATAGGTCAGGGGGGGTGCGCCTCTATGTGGTTTATAATAAGAGAAAATATATATACTGTTCAACCATTAAACTCCCTAGTGGAACAGTGTCAGTACAACAGGCTGCAATCAATGGGAAAGATATACAGTTGCAGTGAATAGTCATTGGGAAAATGTAGTCAGGGAAGGGACAAGTCCATCTGTACAAAGTGTCAATGTAAGAACCACCATAAAAGGTATAGCAGATATATGTGAATAATGAGTAGACAGTCAGGCTGTAATGTATGCACATAATGAACACAATGAATAAGCTGCCCACACAATGTACAGCGGAGCCATTTACAATAAGGAGTATGTGAGAGCCAACATGCAAGAGAAGCACATTGTGACAGGGGCATAAAATGTAGGATGTAGTGTGCATGCTGTACTAAATACCTATAAATCTGCGTGTATAAGTATATACAACAAGTCAAAGGCTACAATGAGCGGGGCCCAGAAAAAGGAATAAGTCTAGTGGACTCAGTCAAAGGGGTATGGGATGCTATGTCCCACTAAGCTCCAATTTGGCCTAATGTCATAATAAATGTTTACTAATAAGTACATAGTAAGAGCACTGTTATGAGCTGGCCACTACAATAAAGTTACCCAGCCTGGACAACAGCTAATGATAAACAGCAAAAAACAGGCTTACAGTAACCAAAGTCCGTATGGTGTTCAAACATCCCAGGTAGGGGAGTATGTACCCAACAGATATATGTAAAATAGAATAACATAAAATACAATAAAATAAAATGAAAGGGTCAAACATACTTATAGAAAGCAGTGCCAATCATTACCCACATTCAGTCCTTTAGGGTGAATGGCATCCAGTTTGTAGATCCATTCTGCTTCCTTCTGCAGTAGGAGTTTGTGCCTATCACCACCCCTCCTAAGCGGGGGTACATGGTCGATGAGCATGAATCTGAGGTCCTTGACTGTATGTCCCTGTTCCATGAAGTGCCTAGCAACCGGCTGGTCGCTTTTCCCTTTGTCAATTGCCGCCCGTATGGCACTTCTATGGTTAGCCATACGTTTTTTTATATCGTCATCAGTCTTGCCGATTTAAAATAGATCATGCTAAATATAGGGCAGTGTCATATCAGTACTCACTATTTCCCAGTGTTCCTTGAGAATCGTACACAGTCCCCTAGTTTTAGGAGTAAAGGTAGTGATGAAGTTGGTCCTTGGAGGTTTTAAAGTAGGTACTTCCCTGTCTAATAGTGTCTCACCATTACCACCAGTTGCTGCCAGTCTGGAAGACATAATTGTGGCCTTAACATAACCTCTAGCAGCAAATTTCCGTTCCATTTCATCAAGTTGTAGTTGACAGCGTGCGTCCAAAGTGTTCTTGCATACCACCCGAAGCATTTGGGCCTTTTGTATCGCTTTGATAAATTACCGTGGGTGGCAGCTGGAGGCATGGAGGATAGAGTTTCTGTCAGTTTCTTTTTTGTAGAGTGTAGTAGCCCAGAGTCGCTCCCTCCTTGAAGATCCTGAGGTCCAAGAAGTCAACCTGTTGGCAGCTGGTACACACCTTTAATTTTACCAGGTTCGTTCAGTGCATTCAGGTGGTTGGTCCAGTTCATCAGTGATTCTTCAGTGGCCCTCCAGATAAGGAGAATATCATTAATATACCTCTTGTAGTGCAGGACTCGTGTCTGTTCATATACCTTAGATATTTTCTTCGATGTGCTCCATATATAAGTTATCAAATGCCGGAGCCATATTGGAGCCCATGGCTGTACCGGTCAACTGTAGATAGAAACTTTTCTCAAATTTGAAGTAGTTCAACTTTAAGCATAGGGTCAGGAGTTCCACAATAAATTCTGGAGGTGGACCCACATAGGGGTATCTGTTCAAGCATTGGGATATGATCTGAATACCAGATTCTTGTGGGATTATTGTATAAAGGCTGGTAACGTTCATGCTAGCCAAAATATCATCAGGCCCGATGTCATTCAACCGAGAGAGTATGTCAATAAGAGACAGGGAATCCCATAGGTATGATTGCATGTTGAGTACAAATGGCTGTAGTAAAGAGTCCACGTAAGTGGCCAGAGGTTGGAGTAAAGATCCCCTGGCGGAGACAATGGGACAACCCGGTGGGGAATCCAGTCTTTTGTGGATTTTAGGCATTGTGTAGATAACAGGTCTGACTGGATATTTTACAGTCAACCAATCCCTCAGGTGCCCGTCAATCCATTGTTTCTGATAGGTATGCTCAATGACACTGTCAAAGCAGGTCTTGTAGGTGATAGTCGGATCACAAGGTAAAGACTTGCATGTGAGGGCATCCGTTAGCTGTGACACAATTTCCTTTTTATAATCAAGATAGCCCTGTATCATAATTGCACCTCCCTTGTCAGCTGGGTCAAATTACAATAGAAGCATCATTGATCAGTGTACATGTGGCTGCCCAGTCTGCGGATGTCATATTGTTCCTGTGCTTAGGTGCAGTAGAACCTGCTGCTTTCTGCTAGACAATCCTGGTAAAGGTGCGAATGCTGGGGTTAGTGGTGGGTGGTTCAAAGGCACTAGGCTTCCTAAAGTGATTTCCCTTGTCCTTCATTGTTATTCCCTGAAAGAAGTCCCCCAGTTTAAGCTGTCTCTGGAACATCATAGTATCTATATAAGTCATAAAGTCATTATGCACCGTGGTTGGGACGAATGACAGTCCCTTGTTGAGAACAGTTCTTTCCTGGTCACTAAGATCATACCGGCTGAGGTTTACCACTACATCCTCCTCCGTCGTGGTTGGAATGGGGGTCTTCTTCCAACGGCCCCACTCCTAATGTGTGGTCTCGTATCTCCCTTATGTGGCTGATCTGGTGGTGATGCCTAAAAAAGACTGTGATGTACTGGGAGCGTTGGTCATATGTCCTTGGGCATCTGTACCGTCGGTGTCTGATCCAGAACTGGTATCCACCGTGTTAAAGTGTCTGTTGTTATAGACTCTCTGTCTTCTCTGGCATCTTGATTGGTAATATGTTCTTTCTTCCGGTCCCAATAGCCATCTGTATAGTTTCTTGTCCCTGTAGTTCTCAGTTACATAAATCAGCTTTTTGTTTTTGAATGCTACCAGTGCATTGTTGTACTCTCTCAGTTGGGTAGAAATCTTTTCCATCCAATTCTCAGTCCTATCATGGGATAGGATAGCACTTTTTGCTTCTTCAATGAGTGTGATTTCAGTCTTGACTTTCTGTAGTTGATTCCTCACTTCCTCCACTACCAGTAATATGAGGTCCAGGGAGCACTTATTCAGTACAGTGCACCAACATTTACAGAATTCAGGGTTTGATTTCCCTATGGTCGGTACGTTGTTGATACGGAATCCCCTTGGGATTCATTTCTTTCGGTGATATTCGGATAGATAAATAATAATACGTTTCAAAAGCTGTTGGTAGATGGTTTGTGCTCTGTCCGCTGGGGTCTCAGGGATGACTGTATCAAACAGAATTCTAGCAGCATCAGTGTCGCTGAGAGTTAGTGTCTCTGCTCCCTCAATATCTGCAGGGATGTTAGGGGTGGGTTGTGATGCTGGTACTTCCTCCATAGGTGCAGCAGTCAAGTTAATAGTGCGCGTGTAGCCCAGTGGTAAACAGACACAATACAGTGTGGGGTGAAGGATCCAATGAAGTCAATGTGGGTGGGTGCAGCGGGATGGGTACAATATTAACAGAGGCTGGTGCACTCACACAAACAGGTGTCCAGTTGCCAGGGTGCTGAATGCAGGTAGAGGTAAAGGTAATAGAAGACAGCACTCACTGAGCTTAAGGATAAGCAATAGAAGCTTTTATTTACGTGATGTTTCGGGGACAGCTCTCCTTCATCAGACCAACAATAAAATGTGACAAACAAACATTTATACCCTCTAAGACCCTCCCCCAGTGAACAGAAATTGCGCCAAAAACGGTTGTCAAGGCAACCATACACTGTTTACACAAAAATACATACACACCCAAATACAAGTTAATTAGTATCAGATACAATGTACCCAATCTATCCCAGAACATCCACCTCAACCTAAGTAAACATATTACATTAAAAAGTACAAATTACAAGAAAAAGTCATGGATATAACTTGCTGCTAGCACAGAGCAAAAAGAAAGAAAAAAGAAAAAAGAAAGAAAAAGGGAGAACTGACTTAGCAATGATAAAAGCATAGCAGTAATCTAAATATACATCATGATATAAATAAATATATATATATATATATATATATATATATATATACATGCCAATTTGTAATGTGACCAGAGGAATAGCAGTGCAGCAAATAGGAAATACAACATAATGTGCACTTAATAAATTGTCACTTAATCAATTGGAAAGTGAGACATACTGCATAAAGTAGGATCAAATAACCATGGAGGATGCGATAAGTATGCTAATAATATTCGTGGCACTGAGGACAATGAAACAAGGTTACACCTATATCCAGTGTAAAGCATAATAAAGCAACATGAATGTAGATTGCAGATATGCCTATCTCCCCATAACACATCTATAACCCTGATCACACAGCAGAGCGCTATTCCCAAGAACGTACCTTGTATGGTAACAGTCCAAAACAGCAGCACCGTGTGTCTAGAGGTGTGGATACAATGCACTAACCAGAGCCACAGTGTGGGAGGGCTGTAAGTAGTCCTGTCACACAAGCTGCTGTCAGTCAACGAGCCAGAGGTATCTGATAGGTCAGATAGGTCAGCATTCGCACCTTTACCAGGATTGTCCCACAGAAAGCAGCAGGTTCTACTGCACCTAAGCACAGGAACAATATGACATCCGCAGACTGGGCAGCCACACTGATCAATGATGCTTCTATTGTAATTCGCCCGGCTGACAAGGGAGGTGCAATAGTTATACAGGACTATCTTGATTATAAAAAGGAAATTGTCACAGCTAACGGATGCCCTCACATACAAGTCTTTACCTTGTGATCCGACTATCATTTACAAGACCCGCATTTACAGTGTCATTGAGCATGCCTATCAGAAACAATGGATTGACGGGCACCTTAAGGAATTGGTTGACTGTAAAATATCCAGTCAGACCTATTATCTACACCCTACCTAAAATTCACAAAAGACTGGATTCCCCACCGGGTCGTCTCATTGTCTCCGCCAGGGGATCTTTACTCCAACCTCTGGCCACTTACGTGGACTCTTTACTACAGCCTTTTGTACTCAACATGCAATCATACCTACGGGATTCCCTGTCTCTTATTGGCATACTTTCTCGGGTGAATGACATTGGGCCTGATGACATTTTGGCTAGCATGGACGTTACCAGCCTTTATACAATAATCCCACAAGAATCTGGTATCCAGATCATATCCCAATGCTTGAACAGATACCCCTACGTGGGTCCACCTCCAGAATTTATTGTGGAACTCCTGACCCTATGCTTAAAGTTGAACTACTTCAAATTTGAGAAAAGTTTCTATCTACAGTTGACCGGTACAGCCATGGGCTCCAATATGGCTCCGGCATTTGCTAACTTATTTATGGAGCACATCAAAGAAAATATCTTTATGGTATATTAACAGACACGAGTCCTGCACTACAAGAGGTACATTAATGATATTGTCCTTATCTGGAGGGGCACTGAAGAATCCCTGATGAACTGGACCAACCACCTGAATGCACTGAATGAACCGGTAAAATTACTGGCGAGACACCATTAGACAGGGAAGTACCTACTTTAAAACCTCCAAGGACCAACTTCATCACTACCTTTACCCCTAAAACTAGGGGACTGGGTACCACTCTCAAGGAACACTGGGAAATAGTGAGAACTGATATGACACTGCCCTATATTAAGCATGATCCACCGAGTATTGGATACAGATGGGGCAGGAACTTGAGGGATATCCTAATGGTAACAGACCCCATTATTAGCTACAGCACTGACAGTGTAACTGTCTCTACACGACTTGGTTCTTTCAAGTGCCCTAGCTGCACTACCTGCAACACTATGCTACCAAGAAATCCCCATAACAACCAAAGGTATGCAATCAAACACCATTTTAACTGCACCACAAAGTTTGTCATATACATGCTGAACTGTATTTGTGGACTATTTTATATCGGCAAGACTGATGACGATATAAAAAAACATATGTCTAACCATAGAAGTACCATACAGGCGGCAATTGACAAAGGGAAAAGCGACCAGCCGGTTGCTAGGCACTTCATGGAACAGGGACATACAGTCAAGGACCTCGGATTCATGCTCAGTGACCATGTACCCCCGCTTAGGAGAGGTGGTGATAGGCACAAACTCCTACTACAGAAGGAAGCAGAATGGATCTACAAACTGGATACCATCCACCCTAAAGGACTGAATATGGGTAACAATTGGCATTGCTTTCTATAAGTATGTTTGACCCTGTCATTTTATTTTATTGTATTTTATGTTATTCTATTTTACATACATCTGTTAGGTACATACTCCCCTACCTGGGATGCTTGAACACCATACGGACTTTGGTTACTGTAAGCCTGTTTTTTGCTGTTTATCATTAGCTGTTGTCCAGGCTGGGTAACTTTATGGTAGTCGCCAGCTCATAGCAGTGCTCTTACTATGTACTTATTAGTATACATTTATTATGACATTAGGCCATATTGGAGCTTAGTGGGACATAGCGTCCCATACTCCTATGACTGAGTCCACTAGCCTTATTCTGGGCCCCGCTCATTGTAGCCTTTGACTTGTTGTATATACTTATACACGCAGATTTATAGGTATTTAGTACAGCATGCACACTACATCCTATATTTTATGCCCCTGTCGCCTTTTGCAATGTGCTTCTCTTGCATGCTGGCTCTCACATACTCCTTACTGTAAATGGCTCTGCTGTACGTTGTGTGTGCAGCTTATTCATTGTGTTCAGTATGTGCATACATTACAGCCTGACTGTCTACTCATTATTCACATATATCTGCTGGCTACACCTTATATGGTGTTTCTTACATTGACACTTTGTACAGACGGACTTGTCCCTTCCCTGACTACATATAACATTTTCCCAATGACTATTCACTGCAACTGTATATCTTTCCCATTGATTGCAGCCTGTTGTACTGACACTGTTCCACTAGGGAGTTTAATGGTTGAACAGTATATATCTTTTCTCTTATTACAAACCACATAGAGGTGCACCCCCCCCCCCCCTGACCTATCAGATACCTCTGGCTTGTTGACTGATAGCAGCTGGCGTGACAGGACTACTTACAGCCCTCCCACACTGTGGCTCTGGTTAGTGCATTGTATCCACACCTCTAGACACACGGTGCTGCTGTTTTGGACTGTTACCATACAAAGTACGTTCTTGGGAATAACGCTCTGCTGTGTGATCAGGGTTATAGATGTGTTATGGGGAGATAGGCATATCTGCAATCTACACTGATGTTGCTTTATTATGCTTACTGCTGGATATAGGTGTAATCTTGTTTCATTGTCTTCAGTGCCACGAATATTATTAGCATGTTTATCGCATCCTGCATGGTTATTTGATCCTACTTTAGTCAGTATGTCTCACTTTCCAATTTATTAAGTGCCAATTTATTAAGTGCACATTATGTTGTATTTCCTATTTGCTGCACTGCTAATCCTCTGGTCACATTACAAATTGGCATGTATATATATATATATATATATATATATATATATATATATATTTATATCATGATGTGTATTTAGATTACTGCTATGCTTTTATCATTGCTATGTCATTTCTCCCTTTTTCTTTCTTTTTTCTTTCTTTTTGCTCTGTGCTAGCAGCACGTTATGTCCATGACTTTTTCTTGTAATTTGTACTTTCTTTCATGTAATTGGCAAGAGTCCATGAGCTAGTGACGTATGGGATATACAATCCTACCAGGAGGGACAAAGTTTCCCAAACCCCAAAATGCCCACAAACACCCCCCCTCACCACACCCACAATTCAGAGTAAGACCGCCTGTGAGAAGATTTTTTTTCTCACAAATTCCAGCAAATGCAGTAAAAGCTCAGGCTTTCCTGAAGTGTGTTTCAGACCTGGAGTTATCAGGTATAATCATGCCAGTTCCGTTTAAGGAACAGGGTTCTTTGGTTTTATTCAAATCTATTCATTGTCCCAAAGAAAGAAAATTCATTCACACCAGTTCTGGATCTGAAAATTTTGAATCGTTATGTAAGAGTACCAACTTTCAAAATGGTGACTATAAGGACTATTCTGCCTTTTGTTCAGCAAAGGCATTATATGTCCACAATAGACTTACAGGATGCATATCTTCATACAGATCATTATCAGTTTCTGAGATTCTCTTTTCTAGACAAGCATTACCAATTTGTCGCTCTTCCTTTTGGCCTAGCTACAGCTCCAAGAATCTTTTCGAAGGTTCTCGGTGCCCTACTCTCTGTAATTAGAGAACGGGGTATTGCGGTGTTTCCTTATTTGGACGATATTTTGGTACTAGCTCAGTCTTTACATTCTGCAGAATCTCACACAAATCAACTAGTGTTGTTTCTTCAAAGACATGGTTGGAGGATCAATTTACCATAAAGTTCCTTGATTCCTCAGACAGGGGTCACCTTTTTAGGTTCCATGACTCTGACTCTAACAGACAAGAGACAATTAAAATTGGTTTCAGCTTGTCGGAACCTTCAGTCTCAATCATTCCCTTCAGTAGCTATGTGCATGGAAGTGTTAGGTCTCATGACTGCAGCATCAGACGTGATCCCCTTTGCTCGTTTTCATATGAGACCTCTCCAGCTTTGTATGCTGAATCAATGGTGCAGGGATTATACAAGGATATCACAATTAATATCCTTAAATCCCATTGTTCGACTATCTCTGACTTGGTGATTAGATCACCATCGTATAGTTCTAGGGGCCTCTTTGGTTCGTCCAACCTGGACTGTGATCACAACAGATGCGAGTCTTTCAGGTTGGGGAGCTGTTTGAGGATCTCTGACATCATAAGGGGTTTGGAAATCTCAAGAGGCGAGATTACCAATCAATATTTTAGAACTCTGTGCAATTTTCAGGGCTCTTCAGGCTTGGCCTCTGTTGAAGAGAGAACCATTCATTTGCTTTATGACAATATGACAGCTGTGGCATATGTCAATCATCAGGATGGGACTCACAGTCCCCTACCTATGAAAGAAGTATCTTGAATACTTTCTTGGGCGGAATCCAGCTCTTGTCTAATTTCTGCATTACATATCCCGGGTGTAGACAATTGGGAAGCGGATTATCTCAGCCGTCAGACTTTACATCCGGGGGAGTGATCCATCAGGATCTCAAATCATTAAATTTGAAGTTATGGAAATTGAACGCCTAGTGCTTAGTCATAGAGGTTTCTCTGACTCATTGATTAATACTATGTTACAGGCTCGTAAATCTGTTTCTAGAAAGATTTATTATCAAGTTTAGAAGACTTATATTTCATGGTGTTCTTCTCATAAATTCGCTTGGCATTCTTTCAGATTTCCTAGAATTTTACAGTTTCTTCAGGATGGTTTGGATAAGGGTTTGTCTCCAAGTTCATTGAAGGGACAAATCTCTGCTCTTTATGTCTTATTTCACAGAAAGATTGCTAAGCTTTCTGATATTCACTATTTTGTACAGGCTTTGGTTCGTATCAAGCCTGTCATTAAATCAATCTCTCCTCCTTGAAGTCTTAATTTGGTTTTGAAGGCTTTACAGGCTCCTCCATTTGAGCCTATGTATTCTTTGGACATTAAACTACTTTCTTGGAAAGTGTTGTTCCTTTTGGCCATCTCTTCTGCTAGAAGAGTTTCTGAATTATCTGCTCTTTCTTGTGAATCTCCTTTTCTGATTTTTTCATCAGGATAAGGCGGTTTTGCGGACTTCATTTAAATTCTTACCTAAGGTTGTGAATTCTAACAACATTAGTAGAGAAATTGTTGTCCCTTCCTTGTGTCCTAATCCTAAGAATTCTTTGGAGAAATCCTTAAATTCTTTGGATGTGGTAAGAGCTTTGAAATATTATGTTGAAGCTACTAAAGATTTCAGGAAGACTTCTAGTCTATGTGTTATCTTTTCTGGTTTTAGGAAAGGTCAGAAGGCTTCTGCCGTTTCCTTGGCATCGTGGTTAAAGCTTTTGATTCATCAAGCTTATTTGGAGTTGGGTCAAGCCTTGCCTCAGAGAATTACAGCTCATTATTATTATTATTATTATTATTATTATTCTTTATTTATAAAGCACCAACAGATTCTGCAGCGCTGCCCATGGGTACAAGGATAACAGTAAAATGGAGAAACAATACGATAAGACAAAATTTTACAAACAAAAACAGGGGGAATTGAGGGCCCTATTCCCGTGGGAACTTATAATCTAGATGGGTAAGATGGGAAACAGGAGGTTTCCACTAGATCAGTTTCTACTAGATCAGTCTCCACTTCATGGGCTTTTAAGAATGAAGCTTCAGTTGATCAGATTTGCAAAGCAGCAACCTGATCTTGTTTGCATACATTTACTAAATTCTACCGTTTTGATGTATTCGCTTCTTCTGAAGCAGTTTTTGGTAGAAAAGTTCTTCAGGCAGCTGTTTCAGTTTGATTCTTCTGCTTATGTTTTAAGTTTTTTCTTTTCATTTCATGAGAATTAACTTATATTTTGGGTTGCGGATTATTTTTTTCAGCGAAAAATGGCTGTTTTTATTTTTATCCCTCCCTCTCTAGTGACTCTTGAGTGGAGTTCTACATCTTGGGTATTGCTATCCCATACGTCACTAGCTCATGGACTCTTGCCGATTACATGAAAGAAAACATAATTTATGTAAGAACTTACCTGATAAATTAATTTCTTTCATATTGGCAAGAGTCCATGAGGCCCACCCTTTTTTATGGTGGTTATGATTTTTTTTGTATAAAGCACAATTATTTCCAAATTCCTTTGATGATGCTTTTTACTCCTTTCTTTATCACCCCACTACTTGGCTACTCGTTAAACTGCATTGTGGGTGTGATGGGGGGGGTGTTTGTGGGCATTTTGGGGTTTGGGAAACTTTGTCCCTCCTGGTAGGATTGTATATCCCATACGTCACTAGCTCATGGACTCTTGCCAATATGAAAGAAATTAATTTATCAGGTAAGTTCTTACATAAATTATGTTTTTTAATGTTATATGTTCATTTAGATTGAGGTGGATGTTCTGGGATAGATTGGGTACATTGTATCTGATACTAATTAACTTGTATTTGGGTGTGTATATATTTTGGTGTAAACAGTGTATGGTTGCCTTGACAACAGTTTTTGGCGCAATTTCTGTTCACTGGGGGAGGGTCTTAGAGGGTATAAATGTTTGCTTGTCACATTTTATTGTTGGTCTGATGAAGGGGAGCTGTCCCCGAAACGTTACGTAAATAAAAGCTTCTATTGCTTATCCTTAAGCCCAGCGAGTGCTGTCTTATATTACCTTTATCTCTACCTGCATTCAGCACCCTGGCAACTGGACACCTGTTTGTGCGAGTGCACCAGCCTCTGTGAATATATATATTATATATATATTTATAGACATATAAAAACACAAATACATATATAGCCATATATAAAAGTGCATTTAAGCAGATGAAAGCATGAAAAAGCATATTTATGCAGTATATTTTTTTATAAAGTGTTATGCTGTGTATATACTGTAAATATTTCACATTCCTATGTTCTGCACATAGGGGAATATGTTCTAAGTATTTATGAATAGATATCCCTATATATATATATATATATATATATATATATATATATATATATATATACACAGTATATCTGTATATATCTATACATATATATATATATATATATATATATATATATATACTGTATATATATATATATATATATATATATATATATATATATATATATATATATATATATATATATATATATATATACAGTATATATATCTCAAGTAGGAGAAGGCACTCACTGGTCTTTTCAAGTGTACTTTATTTCAAAAGTGTGACGTTTCGGGGACACACTCCCCTTCCCTAGCCTGAGGAAGGGGAGTGTATCACCGGAACGTCACGCTTTTGATATAAAGTACACTGAAAAGACCAGTGAGTGCCTTCTCCTACTTGATATATTTAAGCGCTGGCACCTTGGCAGTTGCCATTAAGGTGAGAGTGCTCATTATTGCATTATATATATATATATATATATATATATATATATATATATATATATATATATATATATATATATACATACACACACACACAGTCATGGCCAAAAATATTGGAACCCCTGCATTTCTGTCAGATAATGCACCACTTTGCCTGGAAAATTGTTGCAATAACAAATTTTTAGGCATTCTCATGTTTATTTCTTTTGTTTGTATTGGTATTACACAAAAAAGTGGAGAAAATAATGCCAAATCTGACACATTCCACACAAAACTCCAAAAATGAACTGGACACAATTATTAGCACCTTCACACAAATTGTGAGAAATAATTGCATTCCAAGTTTGTGATGCTCCTGTAATTTGTAATTAAACTCACCTGTATCAATTAACAGGTGCTGACAATGAGGCTTTTAAACAAAAGAATACAGTCCCTACAGTCAAACATGGTTGAGGTTCACTGATGTTGTGGGGTTGCTTTGCTGCTTCAGGCACTGGATGTCTTGACTGTTTGCATGGCATTATGGAATCTGAAGACTACCAAATAATTATGTGGTTCAATGTAGGGCCCAGTGTCAGAAAGTTGGGTCTCCATCAGAGTTCATGGGTCTTACAGCAGGACAATGACCCAAAGCACACATCAAAAAGCACCCAGAAATGGTTTAAGACAAAGCACTGGAGAGTACTGAACTGACCAGCAATGAGTCCAGATCTCAATCCCATAGAGCACCTGTTGAGAGATCTCAAAACAGCAGTTGGGAGAAGGAACCCTTCCAATCAGAGTAACCTGGAGCAGTTGGCTAAAGAAGACTGGTACAAAATTCCAGTAGAGAGGTGTAAGAAACTCATTGATGGTTACAGGAAGCGATTGATTTCAGTTAGTTTTTGCAAGGAGAGTGCTATCAAATATTAAATTGAGGCTGTCAATAGTTTTGCCCAATCCATTTTTGGAGTTTTGCGTGGAATGTGTCAGATTTGGCTTTTTTTCTCCACTTTTTTGTGTCATACCAATACAAACAAAAGAAATAAACATGAGAATGCCTAAACATTTGTAATTGCAACAATTTTCTGTGCGAAGTGGTGCATTATATAACAGAAATGAAGGGGTGCCAATATATTTGTCCATGACTGTGTATATATATATATATATATATACACACATATATACAGTATATACACAGATCAGATATATATAGAAGTATATAGGGCTAGCGGCTAGCGCACTCGCACTCGCGAGTAGGGTGTAAGGCTTTTTTCATCTTTTTTTGCTCCATTGTCTTCTATGAGGGAATACATTATCACGAGCTCTATATTCAAAGTTCGGCTTTTTCAGCGCATTGGTTAGTGCGCAAGTGAAAACTTTTTACTTTTAATACTTTTAGTGGAGTTTGTACTCAAGCGGGAGCGTTAAATACCGCTCCACTTGTAATTTTGGTCTATGTAGTTAAAGGGATATACAAGTAAAATCTGAAACTCACAATAGTGCTTTATTATCATACACATTATATTCCGTACATAATCATTTTTCTCTTCATTTTATCTTACAGATTGCAACAGAAGCTGTGGATAATATACGAACTGTTGTATCACTGACTAGAGAAACAACTTTTGAATATATGTATTCTGAAAGCCTGCAGAAGCCATACAGGTCTGATTATTCTCTTGCTTTTTGTTTTGACAATGCATTTTTCAGTCACTGAATTAATATTAGTATTAGTAGAATAATACCACATTAACAACTTTTTAAACTTGGCTTAAAGTGCAGTACAATATATTTAAATTAATACGGTGCCGTCTTTATTATCAGTTAATCTAAAAGTATCACATAAATGTAAATGTATTAGAGTTCTATGATGTCTCCAAGCTATGGGCCAGATTACAAGTGGAGCACTAAATATCGCTTTCAAGAAAGCGATATTAGCACTCCACTATGTAATACCAGCACACAATAATGTGTGCTGGTATTACAAGTCAATCCCAATATTGCATTGCTAGGAGACATTGCGCTCACGAGAGCGCATTTCCATAGGCTGCTGTGGGAGCCTTGTTCTGATGCCATCAGCAAAGGAGCTATGTAGCGCAGCGATGGGCAGCATTTTACAATATATATGTATATGAATATATACTGTACATATATATTTATTTATTAATATGTGTGTATAGACATATTATTATTATCGGTTATTTGTAGAGCGCCAACAGATTCCGTAGCGCTATAAACATAGACGGAATACAAGGAAACATTTATAGGGATCAGACAGGTAGAGGGCCCTGCCAAGAGTAGCACTGTTGTAGTCAGCTCTAAAGAAAGTGATCTACAAACAGCATTGCTCTTAGGCTTACATGCTAAGGGGGTTCAAGGGGATAGCAATGAAGGAGAGGAACTGATATAAAGTAAGGTTAGCATAGGTTGTATGCATCCCTGAACAGTAGAGTCTTTAGGGAGTGCTTGAAGTTTTCTAAACTAGGAGAGAGTCTTGTGGAGCGAGGCAGAGAATTCCACAAGGTGGGATCCAGTCTGGAGAAGTCCTGTAAGCGGGAGTGTGAGGAGGTTACAAGAGAGGAGGAGAGGAGGAGGTAATGAACAGAGCAGAGGGAGAGTATCTAGAGACAAGGTCTGAGATTAGGGGGAGCAGTGCAGTTGAGGGCCTTGTATGTCAGAGTGAGAATTGTGCGTTTAATCCTTGAGGCAAGTGGAAGCCAGTAAAGGGATTGGCAGAGAGGTGCAGCAGATGAATAGCGACGTGTAAGGAAGATGAGCCTGGCAGAGGCATTCATTATGGATTGTAAAGGATTTAGGTGGAAGCTGGGAAGACCAGAGAACAGACTTGCAGTAATCGAGGCGGGAAAGGAAGAGAGAGTGGATTAAAATCTTAGTTGTGTCTTCTTGTGTAATGAAATGTCTAATTTTAGAGATGTTTAGAGATATTAACACATAAATATATGTATGTATATAGTCATATACATATGCATTGCTGTCTTTCATTGCAGTTTTTGTTCTAACAACCCACTCCCACCAACTTTAGACAAAAAAAACTGCCCAGTGCAGTTGTTTTTAATTGAAAAAATGCTAACTTTTATATTAAAAGAAACTATAATGCCCTCTATTTTAAGGGCATTTGGGGCACTTTTAAAAAGTTAAGCAAATATCGGATCTCTGGTTAAGTTTTTGAGCGCTATTTGCTACCGCAAGCTTGCTGTAGGTTAATTATCTCGCTCCTGTAAACAGGCAACTTTGCCCGTTTGCGGGAGTGCAATAATTTAGCACTCCACATGTAATCTAGCCCTATGTTTCTAAAAACCTCCTTTTTTGACATAAAATTGTATAAATGTAAAGTTAGGGAAAATTATGCAATTATTATTGACTTTTCAGTCAAAAATCAATTATTTATTTAAAAAATACATTTAAAAAAATCAGATTTTTTCAATTTAAATTGGATTTTTTTAAATTTAAATCACACTTTTTTATTTAAATCAATTTTTAAATAAAAAGTTTTGTGAGGAAAAATCTATCTAAAGTTATTTATCTGGAACTATAGGGCCCCATTACATATGCAGCGTCGCCCGCAAAAGCTGGTGACACCGTTTTTTGTGTGTTTTTGGTATCCTATATACAGCGCCGCATATAAATGCGGCACGTATATTTCACCTGTCGCCCGCAATTTTTACTCCCATAAGCTAACATGGGACCGTGTCGTAAATTGGTATCCAATATCCAGCGCAAGGCCTTATGTGGCGAAAATTGAGAAATCTTACTCCATTTTTACCTCGCCATAAAAGGCAGCCGTAGCAGGCCTTGTGCTGGGTATGGGAGCACCGTAACTCCCGAAAATGCCTTGAAAAATAAACTAACACCTAACGCATGTGCAATGTCTATCTACCTGTCAACCGCAATCCCCCACCGCAATAACTAATAAACTGTATTAACCCCTAAACCGCCATAGCCCACACCGCAATAAATCTGTTCTAGTATTAACCCCTAAACCGCCTTAGCCCACATAGCCTATTAAATGTATTAACCCCTAATCTGCCGCCATCAACGTCGCCGCCACTATAATAAAGTTATTAAGCCCTAAACCTAAGTCTAACCCTAACACCCCCTAACTTAAATATTATTTAAATAAATCTAAATAAAATTAATATTATTAACTAAATTATTCCTATTTAAAACTACTTACCTATAAAATAAACCCTAAGATAGTTACAATATAATTAATAATTACATTGTAGCTATTTTAGGATTTATTTTTATTTTACAGGCAACTTTGTATTTATTTTAACTAGGTGCAATAGCTATTAAATAGTTAATAACTATTTAATAGCTACCTAGTTAAAATAATTACAAATTTACCTGTAAAATAAAACCTAACCTAAGTTACAATTGCACCTAACACTACACTATCAATAAATTAATTAAATTAATTAACTACAATTACCTAAAATTAAATACAATTCAATAAAATAAACTATAGTACAACCCCCCCCACTAAATTACAGAAAATAAAAAGAATTACAAGAAGTTTAAACTAATTACACCTAATCTAAGCCCCCTAATAAAAAAGCCCCCCAAAATAATAAAATGCCCTACCCTATACTAAATTACAAATAGCCCTTAAAGGGGCTTTTTGTGGGGCATTGCCCCAAAGTAAACAGCTTTTTTACCTGTAAAAAAAGAAATACACCCCCCCAACATTAAAACCCACCACCCACACCCAACCTTAAAATCCATCCAATCCTGCCTTAAAAAACCTAACACTACCCCATTGAAGATCACCCTACCTTGAACCGTCTTCACCCAGCCGGGCAGAAGTCTTCATCCGATCCGGGCACAAGTGGTCCTCCAGCCGAGCAGAAGAGGTCCTCCATCCGGGCAGAAGTCTTCATCCAAGCGGCATCTTCTATCTTTTTCCATCCGACAAGGAGCAGCTCCATCTTGAAGACATCCAACGCGGATCATCCTTCCTGGCTGACGGACTAACGACAAATGAAGGTTCCTTTAAATGACGTCATCCAAGATGGCGTCCCTTGAATTCCGATTGGCTGATAGGATTCTATCAGCCAATCAGAATTAATGTAGGAAAAATCCTATTGGCTGATGCAATCAGCCAATAGGATTAAGCTCGCATTCTATTGGCTGATTGGAACAGCCAATAGAATGCGAGGTCAATCCGATTGGCTGATTGCATCAGCCAATAGGATTTTTCCTACCTTAATTCCGATTGGCTGATAGAATCCTATCAGCCAGTCGGAAATTCAAGGGACGCCATCTTGGATGACGTCATTTAAAGGAACCTTCATTCGTCGTTAGTCTGTCGGCCAGGAAGGATGCTCCGTGTCAGATGTCTTCAAGATGGAGCTGCTCCTCGTCGGATAGAAGAAGATAGAAGATGCTGCTTGGATGAAGACTTCTGCCCTGATGGATAGATTAGGTGTAATTAGTTTAAACTTCCTGTAATTTTTTTGTATTTTCTGTAATTTAGTGTTTTTTTTTTTTTGCACTATAGTTTATTTTATTTAATTGTATTTTATTTTAGGTAATTGTTTTTATTTAATTAATTTAATGATAGTGTAGTGTTAGGTGTAATTGTAACTTAGGTTAGGTTTTATTTTATAAAATAGTATTTATTATTATATTGTAGCTATCTTAGGGTTTATTTTATAGGTAAGTATTTAGTTTTAAATAGGAATAATTTAGTTAATAATATTAATTTTATTTAGATTTATTTAAAAAATATTTAAGTTAGGGGGGTGTTAGGGTTAGACTTAGGTTTAGGGGTTAATAACTTTATTATAGTGGCGGCGATGTTGGTGGCGGCAGATTAGGGGTTAATACATTTAATAGTAGAAATAATAAAGATGGTGTAGATTTACAAATATAGAGCCCCTTCAATTTGTAATATAAGGCAATAAGTATAGATATACAATCTATTTATTCTTCTATTTAAACCAGTTAAATTCACTGGTAGAGTATAAAGAAGGGGGGTGCTAACTGTCTAATAGGTATATGGGTAACCAAAAGAGAAAAGTTGACAGTACCCAGCACTCACATAACACCATAAACAGCAATGATTATAGAAACTGGGTCAGTGTCAGGAACTGGTAATATATTAAAACATAACTTTTACTATTAACAAAGTAAAAAATGGTAAGGTGTACCAAGGTGTATTATATAGATAGTGTTGAGGACATACATTTAAAACTTAGAATAAAAAGAAAAGATCAGGACTGTATGTGTGAGACACAGGAGCAAAATTATCTCCCTGGATAACTGTTCAGATAAACCGTTTGGCTTAGAGCTCTTGGAATACATGGATTGCTCTCAAACTTATCTATAAAAGGAGATTGACCCCAACAACATTATCTAATCTGAGCAATGCTGGTATACAGAGCAGGAGCGGAGCCTCTGAGAAAGCCGTGCTAGCGGCGAAATGCGCATCAGGCGTTGTCTGTGCGTGTGAGACCCTTAATTGTGTTCCTCCCTGGGACCGTTCAGACTGATTTATATTAAGGCATTTGCCTCCATTTATTCAGCCTCATTTGTCAACCGGCTCTGCTCCTGCTCTGTATACCAGCATTGCTCAGATTAGATAATGTTGTTTATCTGAACAGTTATCCAGGGAGATAATTTTGCTCCTGTGTCTCACACATACAGTCCTGATCTTTTCTTTTAATTCTAAGTTTTAAATGTATGTCCTCAACACTATCAATGTAATACACCTTGGTACACCTTACCATTTTTTACTTTGTTAATAGTAAAAGTTATGTTTTAATTTATTACCAGTTCCTGACACTGACCGGGTTTCTATAATCATTGCTGTTTATGGTGTTATGTGAGTGCTGGGTACTGTCAACTTTTCTCTTTTGGTTACCCTAATACATTTAATAGCCTATGTGGGCTATGGCGGTTTAGGGGTTAATACTTAAATAGGTTAATTGCGTTGTGGGCTATGGCGGTTTAGGGGTTAATATGGGGGGGGTTGTCGTTCTAGGGGTTAATACATTTATTATTAGTAGTGAGAGGGGGGAATTGCGGATATAGGGGTTTAACGTGTCGGGCTATTTTTGGGAGGTGTGTTAGACTGTTACGGGAGATTTAAAATTATCTTTACTTTTCTTAGGCGCCGACAGTTTCTAAAGTGCCGTAAGTCACTAGCGACTCCAGAAATTTGTAGTCACGCTCATTTCTGGACATCGCTAGTTTATCAGACTTACAGCACTTTAGGAACTGCCGGCAGGGTATATGTAATACCCCGATGTGTGAGGTGAAATTATGGATGGTGCAGGTTCCCATGCTTGCGCCGAAACCTGCACCATATATGGGATCGCACCCATAGATTATTTTTTTTTTATTATATAGCAAGATGCTGTATATTTATGGCTTTAATGTTTAATTTTTTTGGTAAATTAATTTGATTAATCCATTCACAATGTGATGCTCTCCCAGAGGTTTGTGTCAGATTATTTTGGTCAATTTTTCTATCTTGAATATATTATCACATATTCTTGGTTTTGTAGTTCTAAAAACAGTGAATTTGTGTCTGCAGAAATAACATGCCCCTTCCTTACAGCAAAAAACATTTGGGTTTCAGATAGAGCATACAATTTTCAGTTTTACGATTTACTTCTATTATCAAATTCCCTTCATTCTCTGAACACATTGGGGTCAATTTATGAAGGTGCGAGCGGACAGACATGATCCGATATAGCGGATCGTGTTCGCTGCACATTGATAAATGCCGACAGCATACGCTGTCGGCATTTATCATTGCACCAGCAGTTCTGGTGAACTGCTGGTGCAATACCGCCCCCTGCAGATTCACGGACAATCGGCCGCTAGCAGGGGGTGTCAATTAACCCGATCGTATTCGATCATGCTGATTGCTGTCTGCCACCTCAGAGGTGGCGGACGAGTTAAGGTCTTATACCAAAAATAAAAAAAACAAATTACAAAATTAAAAAATCCTAACACTACCGTAAAAAACTAATATTACAAAAAAAAATGAAGAAAAATTAAGAAAAAGCTAAGATTACAAAAAATAATAAATGAAATTATCCAAAATAAAAAAAATTAAACCTTATCTAATATCCCTATAAAAACAAAAAAGCCACCCCAAAATAAAAACACCCCCTAATATAACATGAAACTACCAATAGCCCTTAAAAGGGTCTTTTGTAGGTCATTGCCCTAAAGAAATTAGCTCTTTTTTGAATTTTTTTTACAAAGTCCCACCTAAGACCTAACTAAAATAAACCTAAGCTACCCATTGCCCATAAAGGGGCATCTGTATAGACATTGCCCTTAAAAGGGAAATCAGCTCTTTTGTTGCCCATAAAAAATAAAAAAGCCCTAAACTAAAATAAACCCCCCCCAAAAAACACCTAATATTAACCCCGACAAAGGTACTTATAATTTTTTGAAGTCCAACGGTGAAGTTCTTCTTCCAGACGGCTCCATCTTCAATCTTCATCCCGGTGTCGCGGAGCCATCTTCCATCTTCATCCAGGGGTTGCGGAGCTGATGCGGCGCGGAGCGGTGCAGGATGGCCGACCGCAATGACATCCAATGTGGAGCCTCCTCTTCATGCAATCGTCCGCTGCTCACTGAACATTGAATGCAAGGTACCCATTTTATATTGGGGTTCCTTGCATTCCTATTGGCTGACATTTCCAAATCAGCCAATAGGATGAGAGCTACTGAAATCCTATTGGCTGATTTGAACAGCCAATAGGATTTCAGTAGCTCTCTTCCTTTTGGCTGATTTGAAATTTACGCCAATATAAAACGGGTACCTTGCATTAAAGCTTAAGTGTGCGGCGGTGATCACATGAAGAGGACTCTCCACACTGGATGTCTGCACGGCTACCGTTCCAGTTCCACACCGCCTTCCCCCCGCGCCACTGGGAGGAAGAAAGAAGATGGCTCCACGCTGGATGAAGATGGATCCGCCTGGAAGAAGACCTTCACCACCGGACTTCAGGAATGGTGAGTACCTTTGTCGGGGTTAGTGTTCGTTTTTTGTTTGTTTTTTGGGTGTTTTTTTTTTAGATTAGGGATTTTTTATTTTTTAATGGGCAGCAAAAGAGCTGATTGCTCTTTTAAGGGCAATGCCCATACAAATGCCCCTTTAGGGGCAATAGGTAACTTAAGTTTATTTTAGTTAGGTCTTATTAATTTTGGGGGTTTGGGTGATTTCTTTAGGGCAATGCCCTACAAAAGGCCCTTTTAAAGTGACATGAAACCCAAAAAAATTCTTTCATGATTCAGATAGAGAATGCAATTTTAAACAACATTCCATTAACTTCTATTATTTAATTTGCTTCCTTCTCTTGTTATCCTTTGCTGAAATGTTTATCTAGGCAAGCTCAGGAGCAGCACAGAACCTAGGTCCTAGCTGTTTATTGGTGGCTGCATATATATGTAGATTGTGATTGGCTCACACATGTGTTCAGTTAGAAACCATTAGTGCATTGCTGCTCCTTCAGCAAGTTATACCAAGATAATGAAACAAATTAGATAATAGAAGTAAATTAGAAAGTTGTTTTAAATTAAATTCTCTATCTGAATCATGAAAGATTTTTTTTAGATTTCATGTCCCTTTAAGGGCTAATGGTAGTTTATTGTTAGATTAGGGTTTTTTTATTTTGGGGTGGCTTTTTTGTTTTTATAGGGATATTAGATAAAGTTTATTTATTTTTTATTTTGGATAATTTTGTTTATTATTTTTTGTAATCTTAGATTTTTTTTATTTTTCGCAATTTTAGAGTTTTTTTTTGTGATGTTAGGTTGTTTTTTTTCGTATTGTTAGGATCTTTTAATTTTGTAATTTAAGTTTTTTATTTTTGGTATATATTTCTTTTTTTAAATAGTTAAGTTTATTTATAGTTTAAGCTTAGGTTTTTTTATTTCACAGGTAAGTTTTCATTTATTTGAAGGTAGTTACATTTTATTAATTTAAAGTTAAGGGTGTTAGGTTTAGGGGTTAATAGTTTAGTTTGTCGCGATGTGGGTGTTTAGGGGTTAATAGGTTAGTTTAGTATTTGTGATGTGAGTGTTTGGCGGTTTAGGGGTTAATAGGTTTATTTTGTGTCGGCGATGTTGGGGGGTGGCGGATTAGGGGTATTTAGACTATGGGTTTTTGTTAAGGTGTTAGGTTTTTACATAACCTTCTTGTCTCCATAGACATCAATGGGGATTGTGTTATAGCGATTGCCATTCCGCAATCACAGGTGTTAGTTTTTTTTCTGTGGGGGAAAACGCGCACGAGCACGTCAAGTCAGGACTTGGCTTTTGTGCGGTATGGAGCTTAACACATTATAACGCACAACACAAGAACGTTTTTTTGTAACTTGTAATGGCAGCGCTATGGAAACTGCGGTATCGCTAAATTTTTAGCGTTATTTATGCGCCGGGTTTAGCGCACAACTTTTAATATGGGTGAATGTTATTTAGTGAAAGTATAATTGGGATGATTTTAGGAGACATTTGGTGTTTTTTAAACTATTTAAACTATGCTAAATACGTTTGCACTCATCTATTGCCAAAGTATGTTAAATCTTTTTTCAAATCTTTATTTTATTTTATTCCATTCCTATACATAAAATATCTCACAGAAGAAAAACTCAACTTGTTTGTTATTATTATTTTTTATTTAAATGGCTCAGCAGTAAAGGCAATAAGGAGTTTAACAAAATACTCAAAATACTAGAACAAGGTGTTGTTATCTCAAGTCAGAGAGTAGTAGGTTCAACCGTTCAGGAGCAATGTGTGCTAAACACTTCCATACAAAATGAATAGTTGAAGCATCAAAAAGCTTCCAACAGAAGTAATAAGGAAAAATACTAATGTTTTGGATATTCCTAAGGCCACCCTCAGAAGGAAATCAATGGGCAGGCTCAATGGGTCTTCTGGTTCTTACCTTCCATGAAAAATTAATGTCTCTATGTTTATTTTATGTTATATAATTTTTACTAAAATTTCTTAGTGTAGTGTTCCATTTTCTTTAATCACACGTTTACAGTGTTTCCTAAAAATGTGTTTCAGGAATGCCCAACGCAAAGCACAAATATATGGTATCTGTTTTGCATTCAGTCAGTCGTTTATACACATTACCCATGCAGCATGTTATCGTTTTGGTGCATATATGATAGCCATTGGAAGGATGACTCCGGAAGAAGTATTTCTGTAAGTATTATTTTCATTTTATTGCACATAATTACATCATTCATATCTTCTGTTATATAGTACATTTTGTTATACAACATACCCTTACCAAAAAAAATAGTACAAGATCTCTGAAACAGAGATATTACCAAAAAATAATTAAAGAACTACAGTATTTATAGTATAGTAATTGTGCAGTAAATTATACCACCTTCTTGCAAAGAACTGCTGCATTTATGGAAAGCAAATAACTAAGCATTAGATTTTTTTTTATATATATCCCAATGTTTCCCTAAATATTATTAGTTATTTTGATGCTTGAGGCCACTTTTTGTATAAGTTATTCTATCCATGGCTGACCCATGACCCTCCATCATAATTATATACCACAGCTAAGACCTCCCTGCTATTATCTATTAGCCATAGTTATAATCTCCACCACCACCAATATTAATTGTAAATGGTCACCTGCCTGGTTTTAACCTTAAACAACCCAGCCCCAACACACTTATAAGCTGTTAAATGCCCAGTGAATCCACGGCTTTCAACATTAAAATGCCAGAGCCGTCTGATCTTGTTAATAATTTTGAACCCAACCTCTAAATGAACTGGAGTAGTTGTGTTGGGAATGTGTGAATGGGTGGGTTGTGTTTATAATAAGAATTTATTCTGTTGAAGAGTCCAAAGGTTAAGGATTAAATGAATATATGTACATAATTTTTATTGCAGTGGGAGGGTTCACAGTTAGTATTTAATTGCTGTATAGGGCTCTGGGTTATTGAAGGTTAATATATTGGGGGCAGATTTATTATTGTTGTGATTAGGGTTATTAAACTGTGAGGGATCTGGGACAGCAGAGGCTTCAACAATATAAAGGACCCTACAATGGTTCAAATGTTTAATTTTAAAATGAGGTTACTGCTACTTTAGAGCTTAATAGCAATACCAAGCCAAAGTGGGTTTAATAATTGATTCCACTAAAGGAAATTGTGATAGACTGATTCCTGCTAGCACCATTTTTCTGCCCAATTGTTACACTTTTCATTAGCTTTATACGAAACCATTCCTCTCTTATACCATCTTACTGCATAGTTACCAAGTGTTTTGTTTTTTAATCTAAGTAACAGGGAGAACAGCTATTTTGTGTACGGATATAAAAGATCTTCAATTAAAAGGTACTTTTACTGAAACATACAGTTGATGACTGTGCACAACTCATTAATGCTCGCTGGCTGGCTGTGACAATCTTCTCTATACAATGCAACATAAAACATACATTTTCAGTTCATTTTAACGCCATAGTGATGATGACATAATTGAATAACTATTACCATTACTATCTATATTTTCTCCTTAGTGTATTTTCCATCCTAGCATATGGAGCAATTGCACTTGGACAGACATTATCTTTTGCACCAGATTATGCCAAAGCTAAATCAGCTGCTTCCCATCTGTTTTACCTCTTTGAAAGAGAACCAACTATTGATACCTACAGCCATCAAGGACAAAAACCTGTAAGTGACCTTTTACATTCATTCTAATCAGAAATAGCTTATATTGACCTAGATTACAAGTTGTGCGGTATGGCTATGCTGCTAAAAAAAAGCGGAATAGTCATCTCATCCGTATTACAAGTCGCGGCGGTACGGCTATACCGCTAGCGTTTTAGCCTATACCACAACGATCCATTCCGCACTCAAAAAATGGCTTTTGAGTGTGGAATTTTCAGGTCACCCGTATTACAGGTTGTGCGGTCCGGCTATTACGCTAGCGTTATAGCTTATACCACCATAATCAGTTCTGCTATCAAAGAACAGTAGTTATGGATTATTCAGGAAAAAAAAATGTTTCACAAAACTCATAACAAATGCTACAAAGTTCACTAACACCCATAAACTACCTTTTAACCCCTAAGTCGCCAACCCCGCATCACAAATACTATAATAAACCTATTAACCCCTAAACCACCAACCCTCCACATCGCTACTACTAAAATAAACCTATTAACCCCTAAACCGCTGACCCCCCACATCGCGACAAACTAAATTTAACTATTAACCCCTAAACCTTCAAATATATGAAGGGACTTAATAAAGTAGAAACTGAAAGCATTTTCCACAAAAAAATAAATGCCAAAACAAGGGGTCACAATCTCAAGTTAGATGGTAGCAGATTCAGGAAAAATGTGAGGAAGCATTTATTTACAGAAAGGGTGGTGGATTCATGGAATAAACTTCCATTTGAGGTGGTAAACACAAAGACTGTAAAGGAATTCAAAAATGCCTGGGACATGCATAAGGCTATCCTAAGAAAAAAGTAACATGTAATATGGATAGACTTGATGGGCCTTTTTGGTTCTTATCTACCGTCAAATTCGTTGTTTCTATGTTTCTAAACCTAACACCCACTAACTTTATATTAAAGTTACAATATAAATACCTTAAAATAAATGAAAACTTACCTGTGAAATAAAAAAAACT
The DNA here is from genome assembly GCF_027579735.1 of Bombina bombina. NCBI lineage: Eukaryota > Metazoa > Chordata > Amphibia > Anura > Bombinatoridae > Bombina > Bombina bombina. The sequence goes on from NC_069503.1 coordinate 339,756,404, forward strand.
AAGCTTAAACTATATATAAACCTAACATTACTATTTAAAAAAATAAAAGATACCAAAAATAAAAAACCTAAATTACAAAATAAAAATATTCTAACACTATGAAAAAAAAAACTAACATTACAAAAAATAGCAAACTCTAAATATAAACGAAAAAGAAAAAAAATCAAAGATTACAAAAAATAATAAATGAAATTATCAAAAATAAAAAAATTAAACCTAATCTAATGCCCCTATAAAAAGAAAAAAAAAAAAGAAAATAAAATAAACCCTAATCTAACACTAAACTACCAATAGCCCTTAAAAGGGCCTTTCCTAGGGCATTACCCTAAGGACATTTTAAAAAAAAAAAAAATACAAAGTCCCCCCTAACAATACAAACCCCCAAAATAATAAAGACCTAACTTAAATAAACCTAAGCTACCCATTGCCCCTAAAGGGGCATTTGTATGGGCATTGCCCTTAAAAGGGCAATCAGCTCTTTTTGCTGCTCAATAAAAAATAAAAAAGCCTTAATCTAATAAAAAAACACCCCCAAAAAAACCTAATACTAACCCTGACATAGGTACTCACCATTCCTGAAGTCCGGTGGTTAAGGTCTTCTTCCAGGCGGATCCATCTTTAATCTTCATCCCGGTGCCACAGAGCCATCTTCCTTCTTCATCCAGGGGCCGCAGAGCTGATGCAGCGCGAAGCTGTGCAGGATCCGCAACGGTGCTGACATCCGACGTGGAGCCTCCTCTTCATGCGATCGTCCACCACACACTGAAGATGGAATCCAATGTACCCATTTTATATTGGGGAACCTTGCACCTATTGGTTGAAAATTTAAAATCAGCCAATATGATAAGAGCTGCTTAAATCCTATTGGCTGATTTGAAGAGCCAATAGGATTTAAGCAGCTCTCATCCTATTGGTGGACGATTGCATGAAGAGGAGGCTCCACGTCAGATGTCAGCACCGTCGCTGATCCTGCACCGATCCATGCCGCATCAGCTCTGCCACCCATGGATGAATATGGAAGATCGCTCTGGGCACACCGGGATGAAGATTGAAGATGGATCCACCTGGAAGAAGACCTTTACCCTGCCGGACTTCAGGAATGGTGAGTACCTGTCAGAACTCATCTCTCCACCTTAACTGTCTGACATCTGTTATCTGTAATTCCACCTTAACTATGAAGCCGCACCTAAGGTTACTTAAACGATTTCCTGAGGGCAGACAGGTGCTTAGTTAATGAGTTTAGTAGCTGAGCTTAACCCTGCATATTGTGTTCTTTGGATTACGCTTTCCTTACAAGAGGATTGATTCTGAATATCGTTTCTGAACTTTTGTTTGCTTGTGCAAGTCTTTCAAGTGCTCCTGAAACTATCTGTTACACCGGATCTGTCTTTTTCTATCACCGCAACTAAACTGTCAGCACCGGGAGTTTCTGTGTTTCCCTGCAGCAGCTGACGTCACCTGCTCTGCTCTACAGCAGCGCAAACACCGCTGTCACTCAAGGATCAGCTGAACATTCCCCGAAGTCGCAGCGCCTCGGTTCTAACTGTTCACGCTGCCTGAGGATTTCTCCTATGCCTAACAGACAGTTCAGCTCTTGCAACTTACAGCTTTATACCACTCTCCGGTAAAGGGGATCATAAACTGAAAGGTTTCTTGACAACCAAACTTCTGCCTAAAATAATTAACCCCTCATTTACCAGTTTTCTCTAACAGCTGATTCTGTAAGAGACTGCTCCAGGTTCTTAACCTGTCTCACTCTATTCTTTCAAGATATAATAAATCACTCCAAGCCATATGCTTCTCTTCTACATATGATAAGCAGGTGCTGAGTGAAACATTCCATCCTGATCTGCAGTTGAAGATCCATATATATTAAAATTGCCATACTTTCCTATCAGTTATTGACAGATTAACTAAGCCTAAAAATAAAGGATCCAGCGGATCTACCTCAAGTTGTTTATGGATTATCTCAGAGGGTAGACCAACTCGGTCAGGCTCTAAGCAATCTCCAAGTTGAAAATGAAACTTTAAGGAAGGTTATTAAGGACTCTCTATCTGCTAAAACGGTACCACCTGATGCAAGCCCAGAGCCACAGATATCCTCTCCAGATCTTTTTTCAGACGACAGACGTATGTAAAGACAGTTCAGGAATGCCTGTCTACTTATGTTCACTTTAAAGCAGAAGACCTATCAGAATGATAAAATAAAGGTGCTCACTGTAATTTCTTACCTCAGAGGGAGCCAAGAATTTAGGCAGATTCATTCTATGAAAACAACAATCCTATCATCAACTCCTTAAATGATTTTCTGACCGCCATGGACGAGCTATACCTGGACACCAATTCTCAGTTAACTGCAGAAACAAAGATGAGGGCTTTGAAACAGGGCACCAGATCTGTTGAATTATATATAACTGATTTTAAGCAGTTTGCTACAGATTCCCAATGGAATCGTATAGCCCTAAAAAATCAGTTCAGGTTAGGTCTTTCTGACCAAGTAAAAGATGAGTTAGCTCGAGTGGAACTACCTGACAGCCTGGAAGGTTTAATGAGACTGTCCATTCAAATAGATCGGAGACTACGGGAGAGGAAGAGTTAACGCCACTCCTCAGAACCTACGTATAAAAGAACCTCTGCACCTAACCAGTCCTTCAGCACTGCAGCTGTCCCTCAAGAACCAATGGAGATAGGCATGTTAAGGGGTCCTCTATCTTTAGAGAAAAAGCAAAGAAGGAAGGCCCAGGCACTATGTCTATATTGCGCTAACCCATCTCACACTGTAAAAGACTGCCCTGTACTGCAGATAAATAAAAAGTGTAAGTACATTATGATCAATACTATGCCTCATATTCAATATAACCCAGTTTACTGTGAAGAACCGTTACCCTCTCCCTTTGATCCCCGAACTTATAGAGCGTTTACATCAAACTAAGATCTACACTAAGTTGGACCTCAGGGGGGCTTACAACCTCATACGCATAAGAGAGGGAGATGAGTGGTTGATAGCTTTTAGAAAGAGATATGGGTTATATGACTATCTGGTAATGCCTTTTGGTCTGTGCAACGCTCCGGCAACGTTCCAATTTTTTGTCAATGATGTTTTTAGGGATCTTCTTGACATTTGTGTCATAGTTTACCTCAATGACATTTTAATATACTCCCAAAACTTGGAGGATCACATTAAACACGTCACATGGGTACTATCAAGACTACAAATACATTGATTATATGCTAAGGCAGAGAAATGCCTTTTCCATACAGAAAAGATTTCCTTTTTGGGATATGATATATCCCCAGACGGAATACAGATGCAGGATAATAAGGTGGAAGTGGTAAAAGATTGGCCAACACCTTCTAACCGTAAGGAGCTTTAACGCTTCCTTGGGTTTAGTAACTATTATAGGAATTTTATTAAAGGTTATTCTGCTATCGCTAAACCCCTAACTGCCCTTACGGGTTGTACAACACATTTTCTGGGGAATCCATTAGCAGTTCAAGCCTTTCACAGGTTGAAATCTGTGTTCACCTCTGCTCCTATACTCCGACATCCAAATCCAGAGTTGCAGTATTTTTTGGAAGTGGATTCCTCTGATTACGCTTTAGGTTCAGTCCTATCCCAGAGAGAAGACTTGAATCATCCTCTTCATCCAGTAGCCTTTTATTCTAAAGTAATGTCTCCTCCGGAGATCAACTACCCTATAGGAGAGAAAGAGTTGTTGTCCATTAAAAGATCATTTGAGGGGGGGAGTGTCTAAACTGCGCCATGATCAGAAGCAAACCCGGGAGGGTCCTCAAGCAGAAATTACAATTTCATAAATATCTTCTCTCTAAACTGCAATATTGTCTTACAGCTTAATGCATCTATTATGGAGAAGTTAAGGAGCTGAACGGTGTAACTATTTGCCTGAAGATATCATCAGAAATTAAACTATTTGAGTCTGTAAGTGGCGGCTGTTTTATTCACTCACAACTTCCCCCCTCGGTATCATCTATTACCGAGTGAAACAGTGTTTATCTGTAGCCAACTTTCAGCTATATACCCTTTTGCAATGGGGGAGCATCAAGTTGATATCTGTGCCTTACTGCAAGAATTCGAAAGGAAGATGGAAGAGGGGTACAATGATATTCTGTGCGACATAAAGAATATACATAATAAAGATGGCGATGGGCGGGCGTGGCGCCCAAGGAGAAATATTCATATACTACCGGAGGTGCATCGGGAGGATGGACAGACCTTAGTTGTCCCAATACTGGAGCAGGTCATTATTGGGGACGTTATCGTTGGTGACTCTGTCTATCATGAAGTGGAGACATTTGACCCAGTCTACATATCTCATACAGCCATGGGTGAATTGGATCTGGAGAGGCTGAGCCTGTTGCGGGCAAGTACCGGAGAGAAAACCTCAGCAATGGTGATTCGAGCTTGCCAGAATCTGCGGGCATTAGCTTCTCTACGGAGTGGAGCTAGAGGAAGCGTAGCTGCATATCAGTTGTATCCCACGGGAGGTACGGCCGACTCCCGTGGTCATATCGCTGAGTGTCCCGAGCCTGTATTTGAAAAATGTTTGCTGATGGAGCTGTTTACTATTGCACCCGATAGCCCAGCAGAGTTTCAAGCAGGAGAGACCTTGCAGGGGTTTACTTCTGTTTCCAAGAGGTTTATGCATGGTGGTTGGGATTCCCAACATAACACACAGGGCTTGCCCCGTTTAGGGGTAGGCTAGGATGGAGGGTTTGGTATATGATCTGACAGGGTATTAATGTAAGCTGCAATAACTTCTCCCTCTAACTCTTAGCTACCCCTCTATTGTATAACCCTGGACTCCTACACTGGTGACATCGGAGATATCACACCAGGACCTCAGCTTGCTTATAAAAGGACAAATACATTTGAGCCACTCTGAAGATGGATTTAAGTTTATATATTGTATATATTGCCTATAGATGTTATGGTTGCTTTTACATGTTATTTGTCTTCTTTACATAATTTTTGCACTCAATGTCCTTGTAATTCAGCAAGATATTAATGACATGCTTTCACTGAAATATTTGCTACTTCACTACACAATCCAGCACTATCACAAGTTTATTTTTATTCTAGCTTTGTAAGGAAATTCACCCCTATAATTCTAGAGAAACAAACCCGGTTAGGTTTGGGACCAGGGTTGTCCCCTCATGAGGTACTGTTAGTTACATAGGTTACTAATATCGTTAGTGTACGAGACATACATCCTACCTCCAGCTATTTGACCACACTGTAGGAGCCTCAATGTTATTAAGAAGATAGGAAATTTGTCAAGCAACTCAGACAATTATTTATGGTTTCATGTGGTCTATTACAAATGGTGTCTCATAGGCCCCCCTTTACACATTTGAGCTCAACGAGACATGCTAGTTCGCCTTTAGGCAGTTCATAATAATGAGGTACTAAATGTTATCTTTCCACTAATATTTATATATTTCGGGCTCTTCAGAGAATTACTTTACTATAACTATATGAATTCTTGCTTCTGAGGATATAGGGTTCAGTAATATCCAGACTCAGAAAGCTGAATATTATACTTTGTTATAATATTTTATGATTCCCCAGTTAATAATTCATAACTTTACGTTTAGTTGCAAATTAAAAATTCAGCACCTAACTCATGCAAGCAGTGTAGCTAAAGCAGTATGTTTTATTGACCCCCTCCCCCCCCCCCCATCTAACCTACCTTTTAGGTACTCACCCAATTTGGTATGTCTGACGCTATATATGAGCCTAGGATTGTCACTAATGCAGTTTGCAGACCTCACTTAGCATGCTGAAGGGGTATTATTATGGAGTCCCGAGATCACAGAGACAGACTGCAGTTATTAGTCTCTGGCGATACATCTCTAATGGACTATCCACTTTTTATACGTTATCCTGTCATGGGGATACTAATAGTGTTAACTTTTATCTTACTCCAGTAGGAGCTTGCCTGTTCCCAGTCATTCCAATATAAGGTATCCGGTGTGCTCATCTTAAATTTACCAGCTAAACGGGTTACCACCTAGGCATATAGATATTTTGTAAAAACCTCCAACGTCTTCTGTATATTTTTGTGGCACCTCCTTACATCCATGTAAAGAAAAGGTTCCAGGCATTTTTCACCTACATGTCGTATCATTAGTTAATTGCAATACTTGTATAAACATTGTTTGGTCCCAGAGAGACCATATGTGCTAGTTGAGACCCTCCCTAGTTTGAGATTTTTTCTTCAGGGTACAAAAGTGACCCGGCTTAAGCTGGGAGGTGTTACATTACATTATACTATAGTTTTCCTTTAACGTTCAAACTTTACCTCTCATCTCTGAACGTATGGAATTATGCTCAATATCTTAAGTGTGAGTATCATGCTAGTTGATAGCTTAATTGCATATAGAGGTATCACAGTAAACTTAATATATAAAATAAAACCTAAGGTATCATGAAAATAGCTTAAATGAGATACTAGCTGTGTAACTTTATAGAATTGTTATATTTTTTTGTCGATCTATCGGTTGTTATGCATTATACTTTGTATCGCCAATTACCTTAATAAAAAACTTTGATTTACAAAAAAAAAAAAGATCATTTGAGCACTGGAGACATCTTTTAGAAGGAACACGACTACCCATCATAGTATATACAGATCATAAAAATTTGGAATTTCTTCAAAGGAACAAGACGCTCTCTGCCAGACAGGTTCGATGGATTCTTTATTTTAGCAGATTCCATTTCCAGATTATATACAGACCCGCTTCAAGAAACGGTAAGGCTGACGCCTTATCCCGGAAGGACCCAAAGCCAGTAAATGATCAAAACCCAAAGGAAATCATACCACATGATAAATACATTGGTATCACCTCAACTTTCACCTCTAAACTTAAAGGGGCTTTGCTTCAAGACATGAATACTCCATCACAACTCCATACTGCTACAGATGGTATAGGATACATCAAAGACAAGATATATGTACCCCAATCTCTGAGACAGGAGTTAATCAAGGAACACCATGACTCTCCTCTTTCTGGCCATCCAGGAATTTCCAGGACAAAGGATCTGATAATAAGGAACTATTGGTGGGCTAAGATGCACATGAGTATCAAGGAATACATACAAGATTGTACAATCTGTACCACATCAAAATCAGAAAGAAGACCTCCATATGGGTTGTTGATGCCTATACAAGTTCCTGAAAAACCATGGACCCATCTGGGCATGGATTTTATAGTCGAATTGCCTCTCTCACTTGGAATGAACACGATATTGGTAATTGTGGATTTGATGACAAAAATGGCCCATTTCATTCCATATCGAAAACTTCCAACCTCCGCAGAAATAGCCCAGTTATTCATAGATAATGTTCTAAAACTTCATGGCATACCAACCATTCTAACCACCGACAGGGGGACTCAGTTCACCTCCAGGTTTTGGAGGAATCTATGTCAGAAACTACAGATAAACCATAGGTACACCACCGCTTATCACCCACAGACGAACGGCCAGACGGAGCGTTTGAATCAATGGCTGGAACAGTACATCAGATCCTATTGTGCGTTTCACCAAGAAGACTGGATGAATTGTATATCAACCGCTGAGTTCGCTTATAACAACACGCTCAACCCTTCATCTTGAATGACTCCCTTCTACGCCAATTATGGGTTCCATCCTAAGATGTCCTTTCTTACAACCACCAACTCTCCTAGTCCCAAAATTGATGATATAGCTGATAGGATGACGCAAAATCTACAGCTACTCCAGAAACATTTGCAATCAGATCAAAGTGCCCAGAAAAGATATTATGATCTGAGAAGAAGACAATCACCTCAATACGTTGTCGGTGACTGGGTATGGCTTTCCACCAAAAATCTGAGATTGCAGATCCCAAGCAAAAAATTAGCCAATCTGTTCATAGGCCCATTTCAGATTATACGAATCATCAATCAAAATGCAGTAACACTTCAATTACCTCCCTCTCTGGCTATCCACTCCACTTTCCACGTTTCTCTGATCAAACCAGCCACCTCCTCCAGCACACAGATTTTACCACCCAAGCCATCAATTATGGATACAGAAGAGTACGAAATAAAAGAATTACTCGATTCTCGGATTGCTAAAGGTGAACTTCAGTACCTTGTCCTATGGAAGGGTTATCCACCAGATGAGGATACCTGGGAACCATCCTCTCATGTGAATGCTCCACGTCTCATTGCTCAGTTCCACAGGAGGAACCCCGATTGCCCCAGGCTGCAAGCCTTGGGAAGGCTTGCCTGAAGGGGGGGTCATGTCAGAACTCATCTCTCCACCTTAACTGTCTGACATCTGTTATCTGTAATTCCACCTTAACTATGAAGCCGCACCTATCTACCTTACTTAAACCATTTCCTGAGGGCAGACAGGTGCTTAGTTAATGAGTTTAGTAGCTGAGCTTAACACTGCATATTGTGTTCTTTGGATTACGCTTTCCTTACAAGAGGATTGATTCTGAATATCATTTCTGAACCTTTGTTTGCTTGTGCAAGTCTTTCAAGTGCTCCTGAAACTATCTGTTACACCGGATCTGTCTTTTTCTATCACCGCAACTAAACTGTCAGCACCGGGAGTTTCTGTGTTTCCCTGCAGCAGTTGATGTCACCTGCTCTGCTCTACAACAGCGCAAACACCGCTGTCACTCAAGGATCAGCTGAGCGTTCCCTAAAGTCGCAGCTCCTCGGTTCTAACTGTTCACGCTGCCTGAGGATTTCTCCTATGCCTAACAGACAGTTCAGCTCTTGCAACTTACAGCTTTATACCACTCTCCGGTAAAGGGGATCATAAACTGAAAGGTTTCTTGACAACCAAACTTCTGCCTAAAATAATTAACCCCTCGGTTACCAGTTTTCTCTAACAGCTGATTCTGTAAGAGACTGCTCCAGGTTCTTAACCTGTCTCACTCTATTCTTTCAAGATATAATAAATCACTCCAAGCCATATGCTTCTCTTCTACATATGATAAGCAGGTGCTGAGTGAAACATTCCATTCTGATCTGCAGTTGAAGATCCATATATATTAAACTTGCCATACTTTCCTATCAGTTACTGACAGTACCTATATTGGGGTTAGTGTAAGTTTGTTTTTGTTTTTTTTAATGTTTTTTTTAGATTAGGGCTTTATTATTTTTTAATGGGCAGCAGAATAGCTGATTGCTCTTTTAAGGAAAATGCCCATACAAATGCCCATTTAGGGGCAATGGGTAGCTTAGGATTTTTTTAGTTAGGCATTTATTATTTTGGTGGGTTGGTTGGGTGGGGGGTTGTATTTTTAGGGGGGACTTTGTTATTTTTTATCCAAAAAGAGCTGATTTCTTTAAAGCAATGTCCTGCAAAAGGCCCTTTTAAGGGCTATTGGTAGTTTAGTGTTAGATTAGATTTTTTTTTTATTTTGCTGTGGCTTTTTTGTATTTATAGGGGTATTGGATTAGGTTTCATTTTTTTGGGGGGGGATAATTTCGTTTATTATTTTTGTAATCTTAGATTTTTTTTATTTTTCGTAATTTTAGAGTTTGTTATTTTTTGTAATGTTAGGTGTTTTTTATTTTGGTAGTATTAGGATTTTTTAATTTTGTAATTTAGGTTTTTTATTTTTGGTATCTTTTATTTTTTTTTAAGTAGTAATGTTTATTTATAGTTTAAGCGTAGGGTTTTTTTATTTCACAGGCAAGTTTTCATTTATTTTAAGGTAGTTATATTGTAACATTAATTTAAAGGGACAGTCAACACCAGAATTTGTTGTTTAAAAAGATAGATAATCCCTTTAGTACCCATTCCCCAGATTTATATAACCAACACAGTTATAATAATAATACACTTTTTACCTCTGTGATTACCTTGTAGCTAAGCCTCTGAAAACTGCCCCCTTATTTCAGTTCTTTTGACAGACTTGGATTTTAGCCAATCAGTGCTTACTCCTTGGTAACTTCACGTGCATGAGCTCAATGTTATCTAAATGACAAACATGAACTAATGCCCTCTAGTGGTCAAAATGCATTCACATTAGAGGCGGCCTTCAAGTTCTAAGAAATTAGCATATAAACCTACCTAGGTTTAGCTTTCAACTAAGAATACCAAGAGAACAAAGCAAAATTGTTTAAAATTACATGCCCTATTTGAATCATGAAAGTTTATTTTGGACTTGACTGTCCCTTTAAATTTAGCGAGTGCTGGGTTTAGGGGTTAAAAGTTTAATTTAGTTTGTCACAATGTGGAGGGTCGGCGGTTTAGGGGTTAATGCATTAATGAATAAAGGTGGTGGGTATGAGAATGTATAAAGAGCAATATAGCATATATATAGATAAGCTAAGAGCTATTGAGTTATTGACACTTCTCACATCTCAGCACGGCAATTTATTACATCTTCACCACAGTATAGCATTATTTCATCTCAGTCAATAGACTGTAAAATAAAAGTAGATATTGTAAAAAAAAACAGTTCTACAACGTCCATCATGACCTTGTCAAATACAAGTCTTCAGATATTTGCATTTGGTAGTGTATTCCATATTTAATTCCCTGCATTGTGGTCTCATAGACTTGGAATATTTTGAAGGGCAGAAGTATTTAAAAGCTTTGCCAAAAAATTGTTGTGACCATAAAAAAAGGTTACCATATGTGGAGAAGGTTGCACTGTTTTTTTGTTTTTTTTTAAATAGGTTATGAAAAATTTGGAAAATATACTATTTTAAAAAGAGTAAGCTCCAGAAAAGACCAAAATGTTAATTGCAAACACTACAATCTGTACAGCAAATTATTTAATCATAGTAAACAGCAATTTTCATCAGACCTTGGACACATTCTGGTGTTTACTAAAACATGTAGGTTATAAAGGTTTTTTTGTGTTTAGAATGCATTATAATAAAGCACTATCAATTAAAAACTGTTCATTGATTCAATTACATTTTTTGACTTCCCACCTTTGACAACTATTTTTGACCTTATAGTAATCTGATTTAGCTTAGCTCTTACTACCTCTGTGAGATTAATGGTTTGAGTCTTTCATGCTTCCGTTATGCAATAGTATAATGCAGCTGTTTTTATGCCAGAATGTTCAATGTTCAACTCTGTTTTCAAGTGCTTGTATCTTTTTGGATTGCATAAACAAGCACCCTCTGTGTCTGGGAATGCTGAAAATTTGAAATAAATTTGTAGAGTATTTTTGGAGTTATTAAGTGCTGAACAAATATAATTGCCACTGGGGGGTAGTTATCAAGCCGTCTACTTTACCTGCCTTCGCCGGTTCAATACGCCCGCCTAAGCTCGCCTTCGCCTAAGTTATCAAAAAAGCTGTCAAAAAGCCGTGCACCAAGTACAGGGCGATGAGCAGCGGATTGTGAGAGTTATAACTCATCCGATCTCACTGCTCTTCGGCTTTTTGACAGCTTTATTGATACCCCTGTCACTAAGCACTATAACTAATTACACTGTTCTACCCCCTATACCGGCGCCTCCGGAGCCCCCCGCAACTCAAAAAAAGTTATAAAACCCTAAACCGCCGCTCCTAGACCCCGTCGCAACTCTTATAAATGTATTAACCCCTGAACCTCCGCTCCCGGACACCGCCGCCACCTACATTATACCTAGTAACCCCTATCCTGCGGATCCCGGACCTCGCCGCAACTAAATAAATAGTTTAACCCCTAAACCGCCGCTCCCGGACCCCGCCGCAACCTATATTAAACTTATTAACCCCAAATCTGCCCCCCTACACCGTTGCCACCTATAATAAATGTATTAACCCCTATCCTGCCCCCCCCTACACCACCGCCACTGTAATAAAATTATTAACCCCTAAACCTAAGTCTAACACTAACCCTAACCTCCTAACTTAAAAATTAATTAAATAAATCTAAATAATATTTCTCTTATTAACTAAATTATTCCTATTTAAAACTAAATACTTACCTATAAAATAAACCCTAAGATAGCTACAATATAAATAATAATTACATTGTAGCTATTTTAGGATTTATATTTATTTTACAGGTAACTTTGTATTTATTTTAGCTAGTTAGAATAGTTATTAAATAGTTATTAACTATTTAATAACTACCTAGCTAAAAGAAATACAAAATTACCTGTAAAATAAATCCTAACCTAAGTTACAATTAAACCTAACACTACACTATCATTAAATTAATTAAATAAATTACCTACAAATAACTACAATTAAATTAAATTAAATAAACTAACTAAAGTACAAAAAATAAAAAAAATAAGTTACAAACATTTAAAAAATATTACAACAATTTTAAGCTACTTACACCTAATCTAAGCCTCCTAATAAAATAACAAAGCCCCCAAAATAAAAAAATGCCCTACCCTATTCTAAATTAAAAAGTTACCAGCTCTTTTACCTTACCAGCCCTTAAAAGGGCCTTTTGCGGGGCATGCCCCAAAGAATTCTGCTCTTTTGCCTGTAAAATAAAAATACAACCCCCCCAACATTAAAACCCACCACCCACATACCCCTAATCTAACCCAAACCCCCCTTAAATAAACTTAACACTACCCCCCTGAAGATCATCCTACCTTGAGTCGTCTTCAGCCAGCCGACCACCAATGGAACCGAAGAGGAGATCCAGAGAGGCAGAAGTCATCATCCAAGGGGCGCTGAAGAAGTCTTCCATCCGATGAAGTCATCATCCAGGCGGCGCTGAAGAGGTCTTCCAACCGGGCGATGTCATCTTCCAAGCGGCATCTTCAATCTTCTTTCTTCCGGATCCATCTTCATCCCGCCGACGCGGAACATCCTTCTTCCCCGACGGCCGACGACTGAATGAAGGTTCCTTTAAGGGACGTCATTCAAGATGGCGTCCCTTCAATTCCGATTGGCTGATAGGATTCTATCAGCCAATCGGAATTAAGGTAGGAAAACTCTGATTGGCTGATTGAATCAGCCAGTCAGATTGAAGTTCAATCCGATTGGCTGATCCAATCAGCCAATCAGATTGTGCTCGCATTCTATTGGCTGTTTTCCGAAAAACCAGGTACGCTGGGCCGGAAAAGTGCAGAGCGTACCTGCTAGTTTTTTGATAACTAGCAAAAGTAGTCAGATTGTGCCGCACTTGTGTGCAGAACATCTGGAGTGACGTAAGAATCGATCTGTGTCGGACTGAGTCCGGCGGATCGAAGCTTACGTCACTAAATTCTACTTTTGCCGGGCAGCAGGGCTTGATAACTAAGGTGAATCAGCCTCGCCACAAATATGCTGCGGATTTCCAGCGTATTTGAGGTTGACGGCTTGATAACTAGGGGCCTATGGGGGGTAGTTATCAAGCCATCTACTTTTCTGGCTTCGCCGGCCCAATACGTCCGCCTAAGCTCGCCTACCTTCGCCGCAGCGGACCTTGAATACGTTCGCCTAAGTTATCAAATAAAGCTGTCAAAAAGCTGCGGGGCGATGAGCAGTGGACTGTGAGAGTTATCACTCATCCGATCTCGCTGCTCTTCGGCTTTTTCCCAGCTTTATTGCTAGCCTGTCACTAAGCACCCACACTAAACTGCACTGTTCTACCCCCTATACCGGCGCCCCTGGAGCCTCCCGCAACTCAATAAAGTTACTAACCCCTAAACCGCCGCTCCTAGACCCTGCCGCAACTCTTATAAATGTATTAACCCCTAAACCGCCGCTCCCGGAGCCCACCGCCACCTACAATATACCTAGTAACCCCTATCCTGCCCCCCCTATACCGTCGCCCTCTATAATAAAATTATTAACCCCTATCCTGCTGATCCCACACCTCGCCGCAACTAAATAAATAGTTTAACCCCTAAACCGCCGCTCCCTGAACCCGCCGCAACCTATAATAAATTTATTAACCCCTATCCTGCCCCCCCTACACCGTCGCCACCTATAATAAATTTATTAACCCCTATCCTGCCCCCCACTACGACGCCGCCACTGTAATAAATTTATTAACCCCTAAACTGATGTCTAACACTAACCCTAACGCCCCCCTAACTTAAATATTAATTAAATAAATCTAAATAATATTTATATTATGAACTAAATTAATCCTATTTAAAACTAAATACTTACCTTTAAAATAAACCCTAATATAGCTACAATATAAATAATAATTATATTGTAGCTATCTTTGGATTTATTTTTATTTTACAGGCATCTTTCAATTTATTTTAACTAGGTACAATAGCTATTAAATAGTTATTAACTATTTAATAGCTACCTAGCTTAAATAAAGAGAAATTTACCTGTAAAATAAAAACTAACCTAAGTTACAATTACACCTAACACTACACTATACTTTAATATATTATTCCTATTTAAAACTAAATACTTACCTGTAAAATAAACCCTAAGATAGCTACAATATAAATAATATTTATATTGTAGCTATCTTAGGATTTATATTTATTTTACAGGTAAATTTGTATTTATTTTAGCTAGTTAGAATAGTTATTAAATAGTTATTAACTATTTAATAACAACCTAGCTAAAAGAAATACAAAATTACCTGTAAAATAAATCCTAACTTAAGTTACAATTAAACCTAACACTGCACTATCATTAAATTAATTAAATAAACTACCTACAAATAACTACAATTAAATACAATTACATAAACTAACTAAAGTACAAAAAATAAAAAAAAGCTAAGTTACAGAAAATAAAAAAATAAGTTACAAACATTTTACAAATATTACAAAAATTTTAAGCTACTTACACCTAATCTAAGCCCCCTAATAAAATAACAAACCCCCCCAAAATAAAAAAATGCCCTACCCTATTGTAAATTAAATAAAGTTCAACGCTCTTTTACCTTACCAGCCCTTAAAAGGGCCATTTGTGGGGGCATGCCCCCAAAAGTTCAGCTCTTTTGCCTGTAAATGAAAAATACAACCCCCCCCAACATTAAAACCCACCACCCACATACCCCTAATCTAACCCAAACCCCCTTACAAAAACCTAACACTAATCCCCTGAAGATCATCCTACCTTGAGTCGTCTTCACTCAGCCGAGCAGCGATGGAACCCAAGTGGACATCCGAACCGGCAGAAGTGATCATCCAAGGGGCGCTGAAGAAATCTTCCATCCGATGAAGTCATCATCCAGGCGGCGCTGAAGAAGTCTTCGATCCGGGCGATGTCATCTTCCAAGCCGGGTCTTGAATCTTCCTTCCGCCGCCGCGGAACCTCCTTCTTCACCGACGGACTACGACGAATGAAGGCTCCTTTAAGGGATGTCATCCAAGATGGCGTCCCCTCAATTCCGATTGGCTGATAGGATTCTATCAGCCAATCGGAATTAAGGTAGGAAAAATCTGATTGGCTGATGGAATCAGCCAATCAGATTCAAGTTCAATCCGATTGGCTGATCCAATCAGCCAATCAGATTGAGCTCGCATTCTATTGGCTGATCGGAACAGCCAATAGAATGCGAGCTCAATCTGATTGGCTGATTCCATCAGCCAATCAGATTTTTCCTACCTTAATTCCGATTGGCTAATAGAATCCTATCAGCCAATCGGAATTGAGGGGACGCCATCTTGGATGACGTCCCTTAAAGGAGCCTTCATTCGTCGTAGTCCGTAGGTGAAGAAGGAGGTTCCGCGTCGGTGGAAGGAAGATTCAAGACCCGGCTTGGAAGATGACATCGCCCGGATCGAAGACTTCTTCAGCGCCGCCTGGATGATGACTTCATCGGATGGAAGATTTCTTCAGCGCCCCTTGGATGATCACTTCTGCCGGTCCGGATGTCCACTTGGGTTCCATCGCTGCTCGGCTGAGTGAAGACGACTCAAGGTAGGATGATCTTCAGGGGATTAGTGTTAGGTTTTTGTAAGGGGGGTTTGGGTTAGATTAGGGGTATGTGGGTGGTGGGTTTTAATGTTGGGGGGGTTGTATTTTTCATTTACAGGCAAAAGAGCTGAACTTTTGGGGGCATGCCCCCACAAATGGCCCTTTTAAGGGCTGGTAAGGTAAAAGAGCTTTGAACTTTATTTAATTTAGAATAGGGTAGGGCATTTTTTAATTTTAGGGGGGTTTGTTATTTTATTAGGGGGCTTAGATTAGGTGTAAGTAGCTTAAAATTGTTGTAATATTTGTAAAATGTTTGTAACTTATTTTTTTATTTTCTGTAACTTAGCTTTTTTTATTTTTTGTACTTTAGTTAGTTTATGTAATTGTATTTAATTGTAGTTATTTGTAGGTAGTTTATTTAATTAATTTAATGATAGTGTAGTATTAGGTTTAATTGTAACTTAGGTTAGGATTTATTTTACAGGTAATTTTGTATTTCTTTTAGCTAGGTAGTTATTAAATAGTTAATAACTATTTAATAACTATTCTAACTAGCTAAAATAAATACAAAGTTACCTGTAAAATAAATATAAATCTTAAGATAGCTACAATGTAATTATTAATTATATTGTAGCTATCTTAGGGTTTATTTTATAGGTAAGTATTTAGTTTTAAATAGGAATAATTTATTAAAGTATAGTGTAGTGTTAGGTGTAATTGTAACTTAGGTTAGTTTTTATTTTACAGGTAAATTTCTCTTTATTTTAGCTAGGTAAGCTATTAAATAGTTAATAACTATTTAATAGCTATTGGACCTAGTTAAAATAAATTGAAAGTTTATTCAAGATAGCTACAATATAATTATTATTTATATTGTAGCTATATTAGGGTTTATTTTACAGGTAAGCATTTAGTTTTAAATAGGATTAATTTAGTTAATAATAGAAATATTATTTAGATTTATTTAATTAATATTTAAGTAAAGGGGGCATTAGGGTTAGTGTTAGACTTAGGTTTAGGGGTTAATAACGTTATTATAGAGGGCGGCGGTATAGGGGGGCAGGATAGGGGTTAATAGGTATAATGTAGGTGGCGGTGGGCTCCGGGAGCGGCGGTTTAGGGGTTAATACATTTATTATAGTTGCGGTGGGCTCCGGGAGCGGGGGTTTAGGGGTTAATACATTTATTATAGTTGCGGTGGGCTCCGGGAGCGGCGATTTAGGGGTTAATATGTATAGAGTAGCTTGCGGTGGGCTCCGGGAGCGGCGGTTTAGGGGGTAATAACTTTATTTACTTGCGGCGGTGTAGGGGGGGACAGATTAGTGGTGTTTAGACTCGGGGTACATGTTAGGGTGTTAGGTGCAGACATCTCCCATAGAAATCAATGGGATGTCGGGCAGCAGCGAACTTGTACTTTCGCTATGGTCAGACTCCCATTGATTCCTATGGGATCCGCCGCCTCCAGGCTGGCGCTTTGAAAACCAGGTACACTGGGCCGGAAAAGTGCCGAGCGTACCTGCTAGTTTTTTGATAACTAGCAAAAGTAGTGAGATTGTGCCGCACTTGTGTGCGGAACATCTGGAGTAACGTAAGAATCGATCTGTGTCGGACTGAGTCCGGCGGATCGAAGCTTACGTCACAAAATTCTACTTTTGCCGGTCTCGAGCCTTTGATAACTAAGGCGAATCAGCCTCGCCACAAATACGCTGCGGAATTCCAGCGTATTTGAGGTTGACGGCTTGATAACTAGGCCCCTATATGTTTACAATGATATTAATTAGCCTATGTCAAAAGTACCTGCACATATTTTTTAAGGCATGTAGATTTTATTGGCTAACAGGTGATTTTTGCATGTTGAAATAACATGCAGTGATTGTCAAAATGCATTGATTTACTTTGAGAATTCTCAGTTTAAGCAAACAGCTGTGAGTTGTAGCCCCAGAGATTGGACAATATCAGTATTCTCCCCGGGACCTTTTTAGCGGGTGCACCGGATTTTACTGACCACCCGGCTCAAATTTTAAACTGAAATTAGCTAATCTTAAAAATGTTCAATGTTTATTGCACAATTTATCATCAAATACATTTATTTTAACTTATGCAATTCATTTGTGCTTTGGATAGCAGAAAAATTATATAATATTAGAAAGTATTACACTGCCCCAAACTGGCTACTTTATAATGCCACTCGGCTGGCAAACTTTTCTGTGCAGAACAATGAGTATGCTACCATATGCTACATTTGCCTGTATGCTACCATATGCTACATTTGCCTGCATGCTATTATATGCTACATTTGTCTGTATGCTACTATATGCTACATTTGATGCTACTATATGCTACATTTGTCTGCATGCTACTTTATGCTACATTTGCCTGTACACTACGATATGCTACATTTGCCTGTACGCTACGATATGCTACATTTGCCGATATGCTACATTTGCCTGTACGCTGCTATATGCTACATTTGCCTGTACGCTACTATATGCTACATTTGTCTGTATGATGCTATATGCTACATTTGCCTGTATGCTACTATATGCTACATGTGTCTGTATGCTACCATATGCTACATTTGTCTGTATGCTATCATATGCTACATCTGTCTGTATGCTACTATATGCTACATTGGTCTGTATGCTACTATATGCTACATTTGCCAGTATGCTACTATATCCTACATTTGCCTGTATGCTACTATATGCTACATTGGTCTGTATGCTACTATATGCTACATTGGTCTGTATGCTACTATATGCTACATTTGCCTGTATGCTATCATATGCTACATTTTCCTGTATGCTATTATATGCTACATTTGTCTGTATGCTATCATATGCTACATTTGCCTGTATGCTATTATATTCTACATTTGTCTGTATGCTATCATATGCTACATCTGTCTGTATGCTACTATATGCTACATTGGTCTGTATGCTACTATATGCTACATTTGCCTGTATGCTACTATATGCTACATTGGTCTTTATGCTACTATATGCTTCATTGGTCTGTATGCTACTATATGCTACATTGATCTGTATGTTACTATATGCTACTTATTTCTGTATGCTACCATATGCTAGATTGATCTGTATGCTTCTATATGCTACATTTGTCTGTATGCTATCATATGCTACATTTGTCTGTATGCTACTATATGTTACATTTGTCTGTATGCTAATATATGTTACATTTGTCTGTATGCTAATATATGCTACATTTGCCTGTATGCTACTATATGCTACATTTGCTTGTATGCTACTATATGCTACATTTGTCTGTATGCTACTATATGCTACATTGGTCTGTATGCTACTATATGCTACATTGATCTGTATGCTACTATATCCTAGAAGACAGTGATTTGTTAACTTGATTTACTTATTTAATACATTTACCAGTGTTACAGTAGTTAGGGTCTGAAACTCAATGCAAGTACAGTTGTAATCAAAATTATTCAACCCCAATTTTAAATCGTTTATTGTCAAAATGTACAGATTCTCAGCTGTTTACAATGAACAAATCAAAAAAAAGCAACTGAAATAGCTCAACACAACAAATGCTTCAAAGGGTTTCCCCAAATTCAACTGTAAATGCAACTTTTAATAAATTTTCAAGTCTCAACATTATTCAACCTCTTCATGGCAAACATCTTTAATACTTAGTAAAGCACCCTTTTGCTCTTATGACCTGCTTCAAACAAGAAGCATAGACAGACACTAGCTTCTGGCAGCGTTCCAAAGGAATCTTAGCCCATTCCTCATGAGCAATGGCCTCCAGTTCAGTAATATTCTTGGGTTTGTGTGCTGCAACCGCCTTCTTCAAATCCCACCAGAGATTATTTATGGGGTTCAAATCAGGTGACTGTGATGGCCACTTTAGAATCTTACATGACTGCATCTGCAACTAAGCCTTTGTGGAATTTGAGGTATGCTTGGAATCATTGTCCTCTTGGAAGGTCTAATGATGCCCAAGCTTCAGATTCCTCACAGACGGCATGACTTTTTCTCCTAGGATTTTCTGACATTTCAATGAATCCATCTTACCTGCTGTAAATTTTTCAAGACCAGAGGATGTAAAGCAGCCCTAGAGCATCACCGAGCCACCACCATGCTTGTCATATGCGTCATTCTTCTTCCTCCAAACATACCGCTAATGCATTGAGTCAAAAAGTTTCAGTTTTGTTTCATCTCTCATCAGAACAGAATCCCAAAAATTCTGTGGCTTAATTATATAATTTTGAGCATATTGGAGCAGCCATTTCTTGTGCTTTTGGGTCAGTAGTGGCGTACGTCTTGAAGTCCTGGCATGGAATCCTTCTGCGTTTAGTACGCGCCACACTGTGCAAACTGAAACCTCAGTGCCTGTTGCCACCAAGTCTTGCTGCAGGTATTTTGCAGTCCCTCAAGGGTTTTTCTCAACCTGCCTTCTCAGAAATCTGGTTGCAGACTTAAATAGTTTCCTTTTTCCTTCCCGTCCAGGTAGTGTAACCACTGTTCCTTTAACTTTGAACTTGTGAACTATGCTTCCAATAGTGTCTATAGGAACATTCAGTGCCTTCACTATTTTTTGTATCCTGTTACTTGTTTGTAAAGGGTGATGATCTCTTCTCTTAACTTTATTGGACCATTCTCTAGCCATATTTCTAACATGCAGTCAAATGTGACACTCAACAAACCCCTAGCCAGTTCAGGTATTTCATGTGTTCTAGCTCAAGCACACCTGGTGCAACTAACGAAGCCCTTGATTAGTTGCATCAGGTGTGCTTGAGACAACACCTGTTTTGCATATTTCTTATGTTTTGAGGGATTCTATTCAGGGGGTTGAATAATTTTGAGACTGCAGAATTTATTAAACATTGCATTTACAGTTGAATTAGGGGAAACCACTTGAATCATTCATTATGTTAGCTATATCAGTTGCTTTTGTTTGATTTGTTTATTGCAAACAGTGGAAAGTCTGTACATTTTGACAATAAACCTGATTTGCAATGGGGGTTGAATAACTTTGATTACAACTGAAGCTGCTATTATTTAGTAAGTCTCATGTGGTGAACTGTCACTAAATAATATGTGAATTTGTTCAAGATCTAGTCTTGCTCTATATTCAATTTACTCAATTTGTTAGAATTAAATAGCACTAAACCAAAACCTAAAGATTTTTAAAATATGTTTGTCATGCGGAAATAAACATTTTTTTTTCTGTTCTACTAAGCAATGTATTTTAAATTGTGTAACAAATCTAAAGTTTTAAAGTTGTGATATTTATTTTTTCTTTCAATAGGAAACATTTCAGGGGAATTTAGAATTCCAGAAAATTTCATTCAATTATCCATCTCGTCCAGATGTTCCTGTGCTAAAAGAATTTTCTGTTAAAATTGGAAGTGGACAAACAGTGGCATTTGTTGGTAGCAGTGGGTGTGGCAAAAGTACTTCTGTTCAGCTCCTCCAGAGATTCTATGATCCACTTCAGGGGAAAGTGGTATGATAACCTTTTTTTTAGAAATCTTGAAAAAGTATTGTGTGCCAGCATGTGTAATATATTTTTAAGTATTATTATATAAAGGTTCTTGTGGCATTTGTTATCTTCTTCAACTATAGTCAACTATTTTATCCTCAGCCTCAAATAATATAGTTCTCAATTAGAATTAGGTTTTACTTAAAGGGACAGTACCAAAAAAATATTATTGTTTCAAAAAAATATAGATCCTTTTATTACCCATCCCCCAGTTTTGCATAACTAACACTTATATTGATATACTTTTTACCTCTATGATTATCTTGTATCTAAGCTGCTGCAGACTGCCCCCTAATCTCAGTGCTATTTACAATCTTGCATTTCAGTCAATTAGTGCTGCTTCATTACTCCATGGAATATGACACACATGAACTAGCATTGTCTGGCTGTGAAAAGCTGATAACATGCCCTGAGATAAGAGGCAGCCTGTAGAGGCCAAGGGGCCAATTTATCATGCCCCGTATGCATCTGTTTCTGCGTGAACCTTCAGGCTCGCCAGAAACCGTAGTTAAGAAGCAGCAGAGGACAGCAATCAACCCGATTGGATATGATGGGTTGATTGACACCCCCTGCTAGCGGCTGATTGGCCGTGAATGTGCAGGGGGTGGCATTGCACAAGCATTGCTAGTGGAATGCTTGTGCAATGATAAATGACAACAGCGTATGCTGTCGGCATTTATCAATGTGCGGCAGACATTGTCCACACATTGATAATTTGGCCCCTAATGCCTTGATGATCGAAAGGGTTGTGAGGCAGCGATATATTTAAAAAGAATCTGACGCAATGTCGAGAATGCCGGTGAAGTATTCAAAAGTGCTGTTATTACTGTTTAAAAGTAGCATCGCTGAGAGGCATTTTACTATACATCGCAATGGGTGGCAATGCTGGCAAAATATTCCATGCAGCATCGACACCGACATTCAAATTCAAACATGTTAACAAATATGTAATCTTATACAATATAAGGTGGTTTTGTGACAAAAATAAAGACTTGTAAACAAATATTTTAGGATATGAAAAAATTAACACTTTATTCAAACAAAAGAAAAAAGAAAAAAAAACACACACATATATATAGATACATATATGTGTGCAAAATTTTTGCTTTTCTTCTTTTTCTTTTGTTTGAAAAAAGTATTAATGATTTTTTTCATATCTTAAATTATTGAGTGTGTAATTCAGCGCTGAATGTTTACACTCCAAATTCTTAATGTATTTATAGTTAACAAATATGGAAGCTTACACACAGGGCCAGCCTTAGGGCGAGGCAACCAAGGGGGGCTCCGCACTGGCCCTGACTGATTGTGCAGATCTTGTAATACAGCATACAAGTATAGCTCGCTCATACAGCGGGTTAGGGACCGGAATCCTGCTGTAAAGTGAAAACCGCCTTAAAGTGAAACAAGGCAGTTTTAGCTTTCTTTTTTACTTGTCAGTGTGTTTAAAGACTTGAAAACCTGTTTGAACTAACATTTATTAGGGGTGCAATAGTGCTATGTTTAGTTTAACACTCGCACTACACAGTATTCAATTAGTATTCAATAAATACTGTACCTGTAAAATAGTGACAATTACTGTAGTAAAATTTGCCAGACTATAGCACTGAGACACAAATTGCACTGTAATGATGTAAACAGAATGAACTAAGCATAACAAAATGGTGCCAGTCACTTTTCTCACAATCTCATGATGATTACAGCACTATTTCAAAATCCTTGGAGGTTGAACTTCAGCTCCACAAAGCGCTGTATTAGCGAATCGCTGTAAAGTGAAGCACTGTAAAGTGAGGTATACCTGTACATGTATTTTATTATTTATCTAAATTAGCAACAAAGTTGTTATCCTCTCACATCCCCTCTATTCTTTTTGTAAAAGCTGCTCTCAGTACAGGACTACAACCTGTGCCCAGGCTTTTTTACAGAGAGCAGAGGCGAGCTAAGGCGGGTGCTGGGGGTTTCGACTAGGTTCTAGCATTTTAAACATTGGAAAAGTAATTTTTGATTCAGGATGCTGAAATTATTTTAGGGATTCTTAAGGGTAATTTTGTTGAAAGCCTGGTTATTAGTTCACGGCTTGCAGATTGTGATGTGTGTGAATGTATCTGTGTGTATCCGTGTATTTGTGTATGTATCTGTGTGTATGTGTGTATGTATCTGTATATGTGTGTATGTATCTGTGTGCATATCTGTATGTATCTGTGTGTATGTCTGTTTGTATCTGTGTGCATGTCTGTATGTATATGTGTGTATGTCTGTTTGTATATGTGTGTGTGTACAGGTATCTGTGTGTATGTCTGTATGTGTCTGTATGTATCCATGTATGTACATGTGTATGTCTGTATGTATCTGTGTATGTGTGTGTGTGTATGTATCTGTGTATATGTCTGTATGTATCTGTATGTGTGTGTATATATATATATATATATATATATATATATATATATATATATGTGTGTGTGTGTGTGTGTATCTGTGTGTATGTCTGTATGTATCTGTGTATGTATTTGTGTGTATGTCTGTATGTATCTGTGTATTTGTGTGTGTGTATGTATCTGTGTGTATGTCTGTATGTATCTGTGTATGTGTGTGTGTATGTATCTGTGTGTATTTCTGTATGTATGTGTATGTATCTATGTGTGTGTATATATCTGTGTGTGTGTGTGTGTGTATGTATCTGTGTGTATGTCTGTATGTATCTGTGTATTTGTGTGTGTATGTATCTGTGTGTATGTATGTATCTGTTCGTGTGTGTGTGTATGTATCTGTGTGTATGTCTGTATGTATGTATCTGTGTATGTGTGTGTGTATGTATCTGTATGTATGTCTATGTATCGGTGTGTGTATGTATCTGTGTGTATGTCTGTATGTATTTGTGTATGCGTGTATGCATGTATCTGTGTGTGTGTGTGTGTGTGTATATGCGTAGCATAGTTCACTTTCTTTTTTATGTTTTGGAGGGGGGCCCACACTCTCATATTGCTAGAGCCCGCACTTGCTAGATCCGGCCCTGCTTACACAATATAACATTGTGTTGTGACAAAAAAAAATAAAGACTTGTTAACAAGTTCAGGTGGAGAACACATGAGAAATTACATATATTTTACTATAAAATAGGAAAAGGTATCAATTGTATTAAAAAAAATACATTTTGGTAGCAAACAATAACATTATTGCATTTTCTGTTTGCAGCTATTTGATGGTTTGGATGCCAAAGGTTTAAACATACAGTGGCTCCGTGCTCAGATTGGAATAGTGTCTCAGGAACCTGTGCTGTTTGACTGCAGCATTGCTGAAAACATTGCCTATGGTGACAACTCACGCACTGTTTCTATGGATGAAATAGAAAACGCAGCAAAAGCAGCAAACATCCATTCATTTATAGAAGGCCTACCTGAGGTATTGAAGTGCAAGCTCTGTTTCTCAAAATAGAAGTGTAACTTATAAAAAATAATTTTCCTAAATGTAATTTTAATTTGATTATTTAGACAAAAAAAGAAATAGAGTTTACAAAAGAGGAAGCAGCTAATCTTAAAAGAAATCATTTATTTTTCCCAAAAGATAAAAAGCTATATACATATTTCCAATGACACCCAGTGAAAAATATATGAAACAAACACCTAGACGTCATGCCTCCTAAAATTGAAATGTGCATCGGTGCATTTCATTTTTAAATAAAACCATTCTTGCAATTTACTTCAATTAGCAAAAATGCTTCTAATAAAAAGTGATTACTGTTTTTCTGTGGCATATGCACATATCCTGTGAGGCCGGCCTGTGCATCTGTATTCAAACACCATGCTTGCTCAGAGAGCTGGTGGTGGTCTGCATTGCTTCTAGAGAAGTAGTTTGTGTCATACAAGCTACTGCTGACCCTCTGAGAAATTGTGATGCTTGAATACTGGTGCACGGGCCCTCACAGGATATGTGTGTATGCCGCTGAAAAAAAGACAAAATGATTATACCGTTACATATATTATTTTATTGTTAATTGATCTACGAAAGACCTTATGTATTATTTACTTTTTTAAGAAACAAGTCCATAATCAATATTCAAAATTACAAGTTTTGCGGTACGGCTATACCGCTGAAAAATTGGCCTTTGCGCGCGGAATGGCAGGTCTCCCGCAAGCTATACCGCAATCGTTTTAGCCTATACCGCAACTCTCCATTCCGCACTCAAAAAATGGCTTTTGAGTGTGGAATTTTCATTGCGCCTGTATTACAGGTTGTGCGGTTCGGCTATAACGCTTGCGTTATGGCTTATACCGCCATGATCCATTCCGCGATCAGAGACCAGTACTTATGGATTTTGCAAAGCAAAAATGTTTCACAAAACTCATAACAAAAATGTTACAAAGTACACTAACACCCATTAACTACCTATCAACCCCTAAACTGACATCCCCCGCATTGCAAATACTATAATAACCTTATCAACCCCTAATCTGCCGCCCACCCACATAGCTGACACTAAAATAAAGTATTAATCCCTAAACCACCGCCCCCCCACATTGCAAATAGTAAACTAAACCTATCAACCCCTAAACCCCAACCCCCCCACATTGCAACACACTAAATTGAACTATTAACCCCTAAACCTAAAACCCCCTAACTTTAAATTAAAGTTATAATATACTAACTACCTTAAAATAAATAAACTTACCTGTGAAATTAAAAAAAAACTAAGCTTAAACCATAAATTAAACTAACATTACTATTTTAAAAAACTAAAATAACTGAAAAATAAAAAACCTAAGTTACAAAGTTAAAAAATCATAACACTACGAAAAAATAAAACACCAAAATTACGAAAAATAAAAAATATAAGATTACAAAAAATAATAAACAAAATTATCCAAAATAATAATAATTAAACCTAATCTAATACCTCTGAGAAAACAAAAAATCCACCCCAAAATAAAAACACCCCTAATCTAACAATAAACTACCAATAGTCCTTAAAATGGCCTTTATAGAGTATTGCCCTAAGTTAAACAGCTCTTTTACATAAAATAATTACAAAGTACTTCCTAACAGTAAAACCCCCCACCCAACCAACCCCTCCAAAAAAAAAACAAGTCTAAAAAAAACCCTAAGCTACCCATTGCCCCTAAATGGGCATTCGTATGGGCATTGCCCTTAAAAGTGAAATCAGCTCTTTAGTGCCCATTAAAAAATAAAACTTAACACTAACCCCAAAATATGTACTCACAGTTCCTGAAGTCCGGGCATCTATCTGCATCTAGGCGGCGACATCTTCATCCATCGTGGGGGGATCTTCTATCTTCATCCCGGTGGCGCAGAGCTGTGACAGCGCGGAGCTGAGCATGACTGGCGGCGACAAGGACATCAAGCATGGAGCCTCCTCTTCATGCGATCTCCACCGCACACTGAAGATGGAATGCAAGGTATCCGTTTTATATTTGGGCTACCTTGCATTTCTATTGGTTGAAATATTCAAATCAGCCAATAGGATGAAAGCTGCTTAAATCCTATTGGCTGTTCAAATCAGCCAATAGGATTTCAGCACCTCTCATCCTATTGGCTGATTTGAAAATGGCAGCCAATAAGAATGCAAGGTACCCCAAATATAAAAGGGTTACCTTGCATTCAATCTTCAGTGCACTGGAGATCGCATGAAGAGGAGCCTCCACGCCGCTGAGGACCGCCACTCTGGATCCGTGCATCTGGGAAGACAGCTCTGCACCTCCGGGAAGAAGATAGAAGATGGTCCCGTGTTGGATGAAGATGGAGCCACCTGGAAGAAGACATTCACCGCTGGACTTCAGGAACTGTGAGTACCTATTACGAGGTTCAACTTTTTTGGGGGTGTTTTTTTTTTTGATTAGGGATTTTTTTTTTAATGGGCAGCAAAAGAGCTTATTGCCCTTTAAAGGGCAATGCCCATACAAATGCCCCTTTAGGGGCAATGGGTAGCTTAGGTTTTTTTATAGTTAGGTTTTTTTATTTTGGGGGGTTGGTTGGGTGGGGTTTTTACTGTTGGGGTACTTTGTAATTCTTATAGGTAAAAGAGCTGATTGCTTCAGGGCACGCCCTACAAAAGGCCCTTTTAAGGGCTATTGGTAGTTTATTGTTAGATTAGGGGGGGTTATTTTGGGGTGGATTTTTTGTTTTTATAGGGGTATTAGATTAGGTTAAATTTTTATTATTTTGGATAATTATTTTATTATTTTTTGTAATCTTAGATTTTTTTATTTTTCGTAATTTTAGTGTTTGTTTCTTTTTGTAATGTTAGGTTTTTTTTATTTTTTTCGTAGTGTTAGACAGCTGTCAGCATTTATCATTGCACAAGCAGTTCTTGTGAACTGCTTGTGCAATGCTACCCCCTGCATATTTGCGGCCATTCGGCCACTAGCAGGGGGTGTCAATCAGTCCGATCGTATAGAGTCGCGCAGATTGATGTCCACAGCCTCAGAGCAGGCAGACCAGATATGGAGCAGCGATCTAAAGACCACTGCTTCATAACTTTTATAACATCAAGCCTGAAGGCTCATGCGGAAACAGGGGCATCAAGCCTGATAATTCGGCCCCTTAGAAAAGGTGTGATTCAGACACATCAGTTGTGCTTCTCTCTGTTTTTAATCGGTTCCCCAGGCAAATAAGAGAACAGTACACACACTGTAACTTAAAATCCACAAATTTATATAAGAACCTATATTTTGAGAGCAAATGAGAACCAAAATCTCCCAAATGTTTCCTTTTCATGTGTAAGTTTAATTAATTAATTCATTTATTCTTATTTTATATATATATATATATATATATATATATATATATATATATATATATGCATATGCCAGACATTCTTAAATTGCCTTAGAGTTCTTGTCCTTACTACTTATATTTTATGTCAATTCCGAAAATCCCTCTTGAACTTACTACCCTCTAGTCTGAGATCATGTTGCATTGTTCTGTTGTTGCTCTTTTTGCGATAAAAAAAAATATTTAAAATCTTTTAATATGCTTGAAGGTTTATAACATATATCACACCTCTCCATTCAAACCTTTAAGCAATGCATAATAAGGTCAAGATGTATACAAGATACAATATGAGTATTACTCTTGGAGAATGCCTTTCAATATATATCTGTTTCATAAAATGATGATGGTCCATAGTCCTTCATAATAAATGGGATATATTTCCTGCCACTAGGAGGAGATCAAGTACCCATATCAGAGATTAAAATCCCTCCCACCTCCCATATATCTCTTAGTTTTGTTCTTGGCCTTGTAGGAGTTGATTGAGAATAGAGGTTGTTCCTGCTACTTGCTTATTAATTTAAATTTGGGAGCTCAGCCCTATGGGAGACCCAGAGTCCCTGGAAAGATTCATTCACAAAGAAGATAAACTTCACAGCAGCTGAATGATACAGGGGCATAGGAATATCCTTTTATGTGCACAGTATTTCCCTAATGGGACTTCAGCCATAACTACCCTCAGGCATTACAGGGACTTGTCCCTAGCCTCCTCCTGAGGGACACAAGTATGTCCTACTGCAATCATCTGGTTTACTCGATACCTGCACTGGATGGGCTCTCTACTGGATATTGCTGCAGCTTCATTTACAAGGATCTGACATGCCTGGTAAGCCAGTGGAGGGGGGCTGTGTAAGGTAAGTAACTTTACATAGCACACACACAGCCTAGGGGCTATTTGTAGGAACTCTGACAACATGTACAGCATAGCAAGGGGACTTAGCTTGCTCTCCTCATGACACACTTTTTTCTTTTTTTTTAAGCCCTTACCTACCCTTTTCTGATCAGGAACATAGCCAGGTAACACTCTTGCTCTTCTCAGCCCTCTGAGCAGTTCTGGGAAAATATTGATTGCACTTTTTAGAAAATAGATGCCTGGCCCTTTAAGATAACTCAGTGCAGTTAACTGATTAATAGAGGAGACTTTGGTTATGCAGGGGAACATGTTGTTATCGGCGAAATTATGCTCTGTACTCAAAATGTTAAATATTAAATATTATTATGCTCTGTACTCAAAATGGCTTTGAGACTTTCTCTAGATAAACTGGCTTCTCTCCCATGGTAGCCCCGCTCCCTCAGCTTCCGAAGTCTAACTATCCACTCAGAGAATTGTTGCTAGGCAGAAATCAGCTCAGGAAATTATTGGGCTGTATTTTTTAAAGTACTTAATGAGTCGTTAATTTTTCTAAGCATTTCCCATTACAGGAGCTGTTTTTTGTGTCTGGTACCTTTACATATTACACATTATGGAACAAAATGATTATGTCCCCACTAAAATCAATGTAAAACAGCACATTAGAGGAATCATTTATGGATAACCCCCCACCCTGTACATGCATTACATGTGTTTTACAAGCTTGTTACATTCCATTATGTCAGTTTAATACACTGATAGATATTTCCATCAGAATGTGCATGTGATTTAGCCAACCCCCTTTTAATGTGATGTCTATGTTGATCTGGACCTACTCACTTTTCCTACTGAGTATAAGTATAACTATCAAGGCTATGGCAGCATATTTTGTGGCTATTATTATTGAGTTTTAAAACTCTCTGCTGATAAAGCACTACATTCTGTATATATAGGTGTAATCATTTATTACTAAGGGCTCAGATTTGATGACATCTTATATGCAGGTGTTTTTGCAAAGACCTGTAGGCAGCTGCACACCTCAGCACATTCTTATGTTATCTACAGTGTACCCAATTTACTATAATATGTGCAATTATGTATTTTACTGAACATGACGACACATGGGGCCATTATCATTTATTATAACTATTTGTGCTATTAATACTTCTTTATAAGTCAATAAAGCATTGTACTCCCATCATTGCCAGGGGATGTCAGTCTGAATTTTATATATTGTTGTACATTTTATGCTTTTTTGAATGTTATTTGCTGTGATGTACAATATTATTAAATGCAAATCTCTAGAAGCTGTTTGTTTATTGCATGTGTAGTAACACATATAGGGCCAGATAATGAGTGGAGTGCAAATTAATGCTCTCCACCAACACAAACACAATCACAATCTCACACAAACACAATTGCATATTCTCATTTGTGCTAACCTGACATGAAAATATGAATATTTCACATTCCAATGTTCTGCACATAGCAGAATATGTTCCATTTATTCCTAAATAGATCTTTCTACATATATCTGATGGTATTTTGGTACAATATATATCTATATATATAGATGATTTTATATATATATATATATATATATATATATATATATATATATATATACTGAAATATATATAGGAATATCTATTTAGAAATACTGAGAACATATTATGCTATGTGCAGAACATTGGAATGTAAAATATTTACAGTAAACACATAGTTAAAACCTTTATTAAATATGAATATTGCATAAATATGCTTTTACATGTTTTCATCTACTTAACAGCAAAGGGCTCTGATGCATATATGTATATATCTGTCTATGTATTTATGTGTTTATATGTGTATATATATATATATATATATATATATATATATGTCTGTAAATACATAAATACACATATAAATACATATGTCCACATACTGTATATATATATATATATATATATATATATACACATATCCATCTTTAGACATGTATATGTATGTCTATGTTAAAGCCCTTTGCCTGTCTCAGACCTCCCATCTGAGCCTTTATAACGTTTGTGTGCATTATTTTTTTTGACAAATTTTCATTAGATGGTGTCATTATGAGTGTAACTACACTTTGTAATGTATTTTTGATGAGTTTTGTGCAATATTTATCTTTCGCAAAACAGTTAACCAGAGCTCTGAAGTCGCAGTAATCATTCTAGCGTAAATCGCGATTGTGCTCACACGATGACATTTACTTTCAACTCATAATACAAGTGAAAAGCATGATGAGAGCAAACCCTCACAATAAAGCCCTTATATTTTGGATGCAAACGTTTGCGCTCCACTCGTAATCAAGACCATAATAATTTTTACATAGGCAGAACTTCTGTCTTTGTAGATATGCAAGATATTAAGGTCCAGATTACCAGTAAAGTGCTAATTTATCGTGCGCCCGCAAACGGGCAAATTTGCCTGTTTACAGCGCAAAAAATAACCAGCCATTACAAGTGGCTTGTAATTGCTACTGCAAGCTCATAGCAATTAGTGCTCAAAAAATTAAGTCAGACCTCTGGTTAATTTTTTAAATGTCCCCCAATTGCAAAATAACACGTGAGGTCCCTTTCTTTTAAAAATAAACATTATTTACATTTTTTTTTTTAAAAACTGCTTAGTGCAGTTAATGTTGACAGGTGTGGGCTGTTTGCAATGTAAAGGCACTTTTCAGTGCCGTTTTTTTCTGTCTATGGGGACTGGGTGTTCCCAGTAAATATATAAGTATATGCTTATATACACATAATTTTATATTTTCTGCCCATTTCTGCACGACTTACCCCCTTCGCTATGCTAGTTCTCATGCCGTGTCTGATGGCATGAGAAAGAGGCTCCCATTGCAGCCAATGGAAGCACGCTCTCATGAGCGCAATGCTTCCGTGCAATTGCGGCTAACTTGTAATACCACCATACATATGCGTGCACTGGTATTACCAAGTTGAGCACAAATATTGCTTGTAACCTGGCCCTATATGTTCTATGCTATTAGTGCACACAATAATATAATATATGATCCTGTAGCTACAGTGTATACCTTTTATGCATATGACTTATTATGCATGTTTAATTCCAAAAGCAGTTGTGCAGGATTTCTCTGTATTTTAATACAATAGTGGACATACTTTTGAAATAAAATCTATTGGTATCTCTTTTATACATATTTTATGTGTAATTTATATCTCTGCACAAAGGTTCTATTATGCAGTACTGGACATTGATCATGAATATTTTCATTAACAGTGGAGATCCTTTACAGATAAGATCTATGAATATCTCTTTTTTTTTATTTTTCAAGTTCAAAGGTTTATTGAAAACCAACATATTACATCGAAAAACATGAAAAATAAGAGATTATACATTGGATTCAATATGCATCAATATTACATTTTCCATACTTTTTCTCTTTGTTTTAACAGAATAAAATGGGAAAGGGGAATGGGGGGAAAAAAACAATATATAAATACTGTAAAATTAACATAATGTTGCTGTCTGTATAGAATTAACATGTCTCAGTCGTTACTGAAAAATCGTGTGATGTTGTCCGGATAAGGAAGCTGATTGAGCTATGGTTGTGGAGTTCTGGAAGGATTATTTTGGATGTAAGTTTCCCACATGAAGAGCATTTGAGCATATATATTGGTATTTTTATTTTTCATATAATAGTAGTCCTCAAGAGAGATTGTGTGGTTACACTCTAAGTGCCATTGAGGGAGGGAGGGGATCTTATCAGACTTCCAATTCCTTGCGACAAGAATTTTAAAACTATTATTTAGAATTTTAAACAATTTTTTGAAGGAGTTGGAAGTTGTTTTGGGACTTTATTAAAAAACCCATAAGCATGGATCCAAGGGGATGGATGTTTCGAGAATTTTACTTGTTTCTTGTGAAATCTTAGTCCAGACGGGGGTTATTTTGTTACGTTGCCACCATATGTGGGCCATGTGACTTTCAGTGGAACCGCATCTTCAGTACTGAGCAGATTTGAGTTTATAATTCTTTTTACATCTCTCAGGAGTTAGGTACCATCTTTGTAGGATTTTCAAGTTGAGTTCAACAAACTTGAAAGAGACCAAAGTTTTTTTAATATTAGAAAAAAATTGTAATGCTTCTATGAAAGTAATGTCTATAGCCAATTCAGCATTTCATCTATCTATATAGTACAGTAAAGAACCGTGTGGTTGTTGTAGAAGGATGGAATAAGTGAGCGATAGAGCATGTCTAGTTGCGTTGGTTTTATTACAGAGTGATTCAAAAGGTGTCATCAATCTAATCCTGTTTTAGCTTTGGGGATGGGATGATATATAAGAGTAGCATTGTCTATAAAATAACCAGTTTTTAAACACATGGAAGTCTGTAGAAATAAGTTCTTCTATATTAGGGGAGTATTGGTCATTACCCAGATGGTGAATGTGTAATGATCTAAGTGATGTGCCTAGGGGTTTAGAGGAGAATTGTAATCCTGGTTTGAACTCGTTGTTATGTGTTAAAGGTGTTAGGGGGGAAAATTTCGATGATATGTTTGGGTATT
This sequence comes from Bombina bombina, assembly GCF_027579735.1. NCBI lineage: Eukaryota > Metazoa > Chordata > Amphibia > Anura > Bombinatoridae > Bombina > Bombina bombina. The sequence goes on from NC_069503.1 coordinate 339,789,915, forward strand.
CAATTAGGCTCCTGTCCCAAATTTTAAAAGTTTCAATTACAGTTTGTGAGGGAAATTTTAGAAACTTATTTCTATCTTTGGAGTACCAATATAACTGACCCAAATGTGGGGTTTGGGTAATATTGTGCTCTAATTGGACCCACCTCTTGTTATGTAGGTTTGAGAACCAGTCAATTATGCGTTGGAGGAAAGTGGCCTGTCTATAATGTTAGATATCAGGTACTCCAAGTCCTCCCATAGTAATTGGAGGTAGCATTATTTTTTTTACTGATTCTCACCCTAGTGTTTTGCCAGATAAAGTCTAATATATTTGACTGTAGTGAACTTACGTATGAGGTGGGAAGGGGTATAGGTAGTGTTTGAAAGAGATAAAGTAGTCTGGGGAGGATATTCATTTTAATAAGATTAATTCTCCCTAACCAAGGGATACATTTTCTCCTCCATGAGGAGAAATCTGCAGTTATAGTTGTGAGGAGGGGTTTGTAATTGTGGTTGAAAAGGTCGTTTGGTTTTGGGGTTAGATGAATTCCTAGATATTTAAGTGATTTCTGTTGCCATCGAAATGGACATATCTGCTTGATTAATTTTTTCTCTATTTGGGGCACATTAACGTTCATTTTTTCGCTTTAGTTTTTTGGAGAACTGCTTTTAGAAATTGCCAACTGACACAGTCGAACACTTTCTCCACGTCAGTTGACAGGATTAAAAGGGGAATGTGTTTGTATAAAGCATATTCAATTAATTGAGTCGCTCGGTCTTTAGCTTCCCTGGCAGGAACAAATCCTACTTGGTCTTCTCTGATTAAATTTGGGAGAATGGAGTTTAATCTAATTGCAAGTAATTTAGCATATATTTTTAAGTCTGTATTCAATAGGGAAGTTGGTCTATTGGTCTATAATTCTCTACATAATGAAGATCTTTACCTGATTTCGGAATAATAGATATAAATGCTTTTAATGTTTGTTTAGGGAAAGGGTTCGAGGGAGAGATAGAATTAAATAGGGTGAGGAGATGTGGGGAAAGGATGTCTATATACTTTTTGTAATAGTAATTGGTAAATCCGTCAGGCCCTGGAGCTTTGTCAATGGGGGGATCTTTAATGGTTTACGAATCTCTGGAAGAGAGAACGGGCTGTTAAGGATGGATAGTTGTTCTTTGGTAATTTTGGGGAAGTCTATATCTGCCAAGAACTCATTTATGGAAAGTATTGTATCTCCTGTAGAGAGTGAGTGGGTTGGGGGATATTTTGTTTTTTAAGTTATACAGTTCTTCATAGTAGCTGTGGAAAGATTTGGCTATAGTTGATGTGTCATTGTAGATTTTGTTTGAGAATTTGGTTGATAAGAATATATGATCTGTTGGATCTGAGTTTTAGTTTTCAAGCAAAGACTCCACTGCATTAATTATCCCCTTCATAGTAAGATTGTCTGAGTTTGAAAGATAGTTTTTTACATTCTTTATCTAGAAGATGGGATGTGATCTGTTTAACATTTTGTAGTACTTCACTTAATGTTTTGTCTGTAGGATTTTTCTTTAACTGGCTTTCAATGTCATTTAATTTATACAAAGAATTGTGTAAGAGTAGTCTTTGTTGTTTAAAAAATGGGATTGCATACCCATAAGTTTACCTCTTATAGTTGTTTTATGGGCCTCCAAAACGTTGTGAAAAAGAGGAACTGAGTTAATATTTATGTCAAAATATTATTTTAGGGTGTTTTCAATTCATTCAGTGTACTGTGGGAGGTTTAGGATTTCTTCATCAAGTCTCCAAATATAAGTTGTTGGTGAGACTGAAGGCCAAATTAGTGAGCAAGAGACCAAAAAATAGTCTGACCATGATGAAGGAATTATGGAGGATTGATTTATTAATGACAGGCAAGTGACGTCCACTAAGAAGTAATCTATACAGGAGAAACGTGAATGCGAGTAAGAGAAAAAGGTATAATCACTAGTTTCAAGATGGATTGTCCTCCATACATCATGGCCTGCTAAGTCTCTCAAATGATATTTAATACAAATAATAGTTCTATGGGGAGTTGAGGAGGTATGATTCGAGTTATCTCGGGAAGGGTCTAGGATAACATTAAGATCACCTTCTATAATGAGCAAACCTTTTGTAACCTCTGATATTTTTTTTGGTGAGGGAGGAGATAAATTTATCTTGGTTAATATTTGGAGCACATGCACATACTAGTGTGGTAGTTGTATTGTATAGTCTTTCTACTAAAATTAAATACCTGCCCTCACTATCTTTATATGAATCAAATAATTGAAAATGAATTCCTTTCTTATAAGAATGCTAACTCCATTAGTTTTGGTACTATTTGATGAGTAGTATGAAGGACCAAATTTATAAAGAACATTTTTAGGCTCTTTACCTTTAATAAAGTGTGATTCTTGTATGAAGACCAGGTCACCAACTTTATTTTTAAGATCTCTTACTACATTTTTTCTTTTATGTGAGTTGTTCAGTCCCTTCGAATTAATCGAAAGGAAGATCAGATTTCTTTTGGTGGATTTAGACATGGGTACTATTTTAGGAGGAAATATAGTGTGTTATAAATTGTAGAGTAGGACATAGGGGATGTAAGCCAGAAAAGCGTAATATTGAGGTTTTGTTTGTGTGGGAGTAAGAGCAATATGGACAAACAAAAAAATGAAAGATTCCATACGGTGACATCACAGAGGATCATTTTAAAGGAACAGTAACAGGTATAATAAGTAACTGGGTTAGGAGGATGGTTGTAAACCATGGAATGGATTGAAATTCTTTTAATTTCAATCATAGGCCCTGTCCGACAGCTAGAAGGACCTAAATAATATTCAATATGATAACAGTGTAAACATATAAACAAGAACTATTAATGTAAAACAATTACAATTTTAACTTGAACCCTGGGCGGGGCTCAGCATATAGGCATCAATTATACAAAGCACTATATCTTTATAAGGCATATCAAGTGCATTATCAAAATGCTAATAGGCAGTCATTAGACTAAAATTAGTAAAGGATAACAGTCTATAGGCATTGGAATAGCAAATAATTACAGAGTCAAATTGTGAAGTCACAGTTTCTAAACAAATGTAGACAATGTGAAGTTTTCCTGATCATGGTCATTCCAGTGATAAACAGGGTGAAGAGTTGAGTATTTCTTTTATTTTTTTAAAAGATTTAACTTTATTCCAGGGAGATTTCTGCAGGGTAGGAATTTGAATATTAGTGTTCACAGATTGATTTCCGTCTGAAGAGGAGGAAGGGTCTTACGGTTTTATGGGAATTCCCAAACCTTTAGAAAGTTTTTCTAAATCTTGAATGCACTTGTTTCCATCATGAGTTATTATAAGACTGAATGGGAAGCCCCAACGATATCGGATTTGTTTATCCTGAAGCATGGCTGTAATGAAACAAGCTTCTCTCCTTTTCTGTATGGTGCTAGGGCACAGGTTAGGATATATTTGTAGGTTGTGATCCAGATAGGAAATTGAACGTGAATATATAGACTTCATCCAGATGTCTTCTCTATCAGTAAATCTGAGAAATTTGAGAACTATGTCTCTAGGAGGAGCAGAGGAAGGGGGTGGAGGACTTAAAGCTCTGTGGGCCCTCTCTTTTTCTATCAGAGGAGCTTGGGGGTTTTCTTTGATATGTTGGAGGCCTTGTAGATAGTCCATCAGGTCAGTTGATTTTATAGATTCAGGGATCCCTCGGATGTGAAGGTTATTCCTCCTGCTCCTATTTTCAAGGTCCTCTATGTTTTCTTGGAGAACATCTATTTTAGAATTGTGTATATTGGCTTGAGTGTATAGAGAGCCAACCACCTTATTAGTAGATTCTTGCGTTTCTTCAATTTTGACTATTCTTTCTCCCATTTTGGATATATCTTTGCGCAAGCTAGTTAGATCCTTGGTAATGAGAGATTTGAGAGAATCAAAGTCATATTTAGATGGAAGGTTGGCTATAACTTGTTTGAGTTGAATTATGTAGTCTGGAGATGTTAGAGAGTCAGCAGATGCAGAAATCTTGGGAGTTGTCGGATCTGGGGTATCTGCTGCTGTGGAGTGGAAGAGACCACTGACCAGAGCGGCCGAGTTAGTCTGACTGTTTTTATCCTCCTTGTTTTTATTTTTAGAAGCAATTTTTGTATCTTATAGTTATAGAGATAAATTGTTAACTCTGTGTGAAAGTCTCTTATTTGGGCTTAGTGGTAATATTATTATTATCAAGTATTTGTAGAGCGCCAACAGGGACAGGTTCCGCAGCGCTATGAACATAGGTGGTATATAAAAACGAATACAGGTATCAAATGGGGAGAGAGGGTCCTGCCGAGAGTTGCACTGTTGTAGTCGGCTCTTATGAAGATGAACTACAAGCAGCTGGGCTCATAGGCTTACATGCTATTGGGTTTTAGGGGATAGCAGTGGAGATAGGAAGGTTAGTGTAGGTTGTAAGCATCCCTGAATAGTAGAGTCTTCAGGGAGCATTTGAAGCTTTTAAAACTAGGGGAGATTCTTGTGGAGCGAGGCAGAGAGTTCCATAAGATGGGAGCCAATCTGGAGAAATATTGAAGACGGGAATGTGAGGAGGTAACAAGAGAGGAGGAGAGGAGGAGATCATGAGCGGAGCAAAGGGGACAGGAGGGAGAGTATCTGGAGACAAGGTCTGAGATGTAGGGGGGAGCAGTGCAATTGAGGGCTTTGTGTGTCAGAGTGAGAATTTTGTGTTTAATCCTGGAGGCAAGAGGATGCCAGTAAAGGGATTGGAGAGAGGTGTGGCAGATGAAGAGCGACGTGCAAGGAAGATGAGCCTGGCAGAGGTATTCATTATGGATTGTAAAGGACCTAGGCGGCAGCTAGGGAGACCAGAGAGGATAGAGTTGCAGTAGTCGAGGCGGGAAAGGATGAGACAGTGGATTAAAATCTTTGCTGTGTCTTGTGTAAGGAAATGTCTAATTTTAGCAATGTTTTTAAGGTGGAAGCGGCAGACTTTAGCCAAGGACTAAATGTGAGGAGTGAAAGAAATATCTGAGTCCAGTGTGACCCCAAGACATCGGGCATGTGAGGTTGGGGTAATGATGGAGTTATCAACAGTTATAGAGACATGGGGGGTGGCGATTTTGGAAGAAGAGGGGAAGATAAGGAGCTCAGTTTTGGAGAGATTTGTTAGTGAGAGGACATCCAAGATGAGATATGAGAGAGGCAGTTAGTGACACGGGTTAGCAAGGAAGGAGGTAGTTCTGGTGCAGAGAGGTAGATTTGGGTATCATCGGCATACAAATTATAATAAAACCTGTGGGACTTTATTAAGGAACCTAGTGAGGACATGTAGATTGAGAAGAGGAGGGGGCCGAGGACAGAGCCTTTCGGTACCCCAACAGAAAGAGGTAAAGGGGCAGAAGATGCCCCAGAGAAGGCTACACTAAAGGTACAGTTAGACAAATAGGAAGAGAACCAAGAGAGAGCTGTGTCACAGATGCCAAAGGATTGGAGGGTGTGGAGCAAAAGAGTGTGGTCAACAGTATCAAAGGCTGCAGACAGATCAAGGAGGATAAGTAGAGTGTAGTGACCTTTTGATTTTGCTGTAAGTAGGTTGTTGGTAACCTTAACAATTGCTGTCTCTGTTGAGTGAAGGGGGCGAAATCCAGATTGCAGTGGGTCAAGGAGGGAGTTTAGTGTAAGGAAATGGGATAGAAATGCATATACTAGCGTTTCAAGAAGCTTTGAGGCAAGAGGTAGTAGGGAAATAGGGCGGCAGTTGGATGGGGAGGTTGGATCGAGAGAAGTTTTTTTGAGGATAGGTGTGACTAATGCATGTTTAAGAGATGTGGGAACTATACCAGTGCTGAGGGAGAGGTTGAAGATGTGTGTGAGTATAGGGGTAAGGGTAGAAGAGAGGGAGGGGAGTAGTTGTGAGGGGATGGGGTCGAGGGGACAGGTAGTGAGAGGATAGTATAAGGGCAGAAACTTCATCCTTTGTGACAGGGGCAAAAGAGCTAAATGTATGGCTATGTGGGTTTTGAATGATTGTGAGCTTTTGAGGGGGAGGGAGACTGGTAGTATGTTGAGATATGATTTCATTTCTGATTAAGTCAATTTTGTTGTTGAAGTAGCTGGCAAAATCATGGGCTGAGAGAAAAGTTGTGGTGGGAGGTGGGGGTGGGTGGAGAAGAGTATTGAATGTGGAGAACAGACATTTATTGTAGGAGAATGAACAAGGTTCTGTGGGATTTGCTGTTTGTATTGAGAAAAGGTGTGCAGTAAATGGTAGGTTTTCAGGCTTGTAGTTGTATTGTATAGTCTTCCTACTAAAATTAAATACCTGCCCTTACTATCTTTATATGAATCAAATAATTGAAAAGGAATTCCTTTCTTTATAAGAATGCTAACTCCATTAGTTTTGGTACTATTTGATGAGTAGTATGAAGGACCAAATTTATAAAGAAAAGTTTTAGGCTCTTTACCTTTAATAAAATGTGATTCTTTTATGAAGATCAGGTCACCTACTTTATTTTTAAGATCTCTTACTACATTTTTTCTTTTATGTGAGTTGTTCAGTCCCTTCAAATTAATCAAAAGGAAGGTCAGATTTCTTTTAGTGGATTTAGACATGGGTACTATTTTAGGAGGAAATATATAGTGTGTTAGAAATTATAGAGTAGAACATAGGGGATGTAAGCCAGAGAAGCGTAATATTGAGGTTTTGTTTGAGTGGGAGTAAGAGCAATATGGACAAACAAAAAATGAAAGATTCCATGCGGTGACATCACAGAGGATCATTTTAATGGAACAGTAACAGGTATAATATGTAACTGGGTTTGGGGGATGGTTGTAAACCATGGGATGGATTTAAATTCTTTTAATTTCAATCAGAGGCCCTGTCTGACAGCTAGAAGGACCTAAATAATATTCAATATGATAACAGTGTAAACATATAAAACAAGAACTATTAATGTAAAACAATTAACATTTTAACTTGAACCCTGGGGGGGGGGCTCGGCATATAGGCATCAATTATACAAAGCACTATATCTTTATAAGACATATCAAGTGCATTATCAAAATGCTAATAGGCGGTCATTAGACTAAAATTAGTATAGGATAACAGTCTATAGGCATTGGAATAGCAAATAATTACAGAGTCAGATTGTGAAGTCACAGTTTCTAAACAAATGTAGACAATGTGAAGTTTTCCAGATCATGGTCATTCCAGTGAAAAAGAGGGTAAGGAGTTGAGTCTTTCTTTTCTGTTTTTAAAAGGTTGAACTTTATTCCAGGGAGATTTCTGCAGGGTAGGAATTTGAATATTAGAGTTTGCAGATTGATTTCCGTCTGAAGAGGAGGAAGGGCCTTGCGGTTTTAAGGGAATTCCCAAACCTTTAGAAAGTTTTTCTAAATCTTGAATGCACTTGTAAATATGTGTTTCCATCATGAGTTATTATAAGACTGAATTGGAAGCCCCAACAATATCGGATTTGTTTATCCTGAAGCATGGCTATAATGAAACAAGCTTCTCTCCTTTTCTGTATGGTGCTAGGGCACAGGTTAGGATATATTTGTAGGTTGTGATCCAGATAGGAAATCGAACAAGAAAATCTAGCCTTTATCCAGATGTCTTCTCTTTTAGTAAATCTTAGAAATTTGAGAACTATGTCTCTAGGAGGAGCAGAGGAAGGGGGTGGAGGTCTTAAAGTTCTGTGGGCCCTCTCTATTTCTATCTGAGGAGCTTGGGGGGTTTTCTTTGATATGTTGGAAGAGGCCTTGTAGATAATCCATCAGGTCAGTTGATTTTATAGATCTAGGGATCCCTCGGATGCGAAGGTTGTTCCTCCTGCTCCTATCTTCAAGGTCCTCTATTTTTTCTTGGAGAACAAGTATTTTAGAATTGTGTATATTGGATTGAGTGTATAGAGAGCCAACGACCTCATTAGTAGATTCTTGCGTTTCTTCAATTTCTACTATTCTTTCTCCCATTTTGGATATATCTTTGCACATACTAGTTAGCTCCTTGGTAATGAGAGATTTGAGAGAATCAAAGTCATCTTTAGATGGAAGGTTGGCTATATCTTGTTTGAGTTGAATGATGTGTTCTGGAGATGTCAGAGAGTAAGCAGATGCAGAAATCTCGGGAGTTGTCGGATCTGGGGTATCTGCTGCTGTGGAGTGGAAGAGAGCACTGACCAGAGTGGCCGAGTTAGTCTGATTTTTAGTGTTTTTATCCCCCCTTGTTTTTATTTTTAGAAGCCATTTTTGTATCTTATCATTATAGAGATCAATTGTTCACTCTGTGTGAAAGTCTCTTATTTGGGCTTAGTGGTAATATAGGCCCAGTTGAAGTTAGACTGTGGAAATAAAATCCAAAGAAAAATGGGATTTTTTATTTGGTAGCAGGAGTATGCTTATTGTAGGAGAATGAACAAGGTTCTGTGGGATTTGCTGTTTGTTGTGAGAAAAGGTGTGCAGTAAATGGTAGGTTTTCAGGCTTGTTTTAGGTTACTCATTTTTGTCTTGAAGCTTGTTTTTTATACAGTCCTATTTACAACAAGTTTCTCCTATCCGGAAAAAGAATATATGCAGGTCGTAAGGTAACTGCAAACTATCTCAAACGTAGTGTTTTTTCGTCTGATCCAGAGTAAGATTCAGCGGAGGCCTTTATTGTAATATGTGTGCTTTATGCTGCCTGTAATTGATTAGTGCTGTGTGTGTCTCATATTCACTTTATCGCTTAGAAAAGCGAGAGCTTCATAGCTTTGTACTTGCCTATGGTCCCCCAGAGTCAGTATGAAGGAGCAAGCTGCCTGCTGCATAAACGTTTGTTGGCCACATGGGCTCCAAGATGACTGCTTGTGGTAGTTTGAGCCGAGATTACGAGCAGATCCACTCGTTTCAAATTGTTAGTCTTTCAAATCTAGGCTCAGAGGGTATTGAGCCACAGGATATGGCTTAATACCCTAGACACTGTTTTTACACGCCCATTAGCCTGCTTGGCCAAGCTCCGCCCCTATGAATATCTCTTTTATATCTATTGTATGGGTAATTTATATCTATGCACATAAGTTTATCTTGCTAATACTGAACATTAATTATGAATATTTTAATTAACAATGTGCATTGTGTATTCACTTTGTAAATATACAAACTCTCTGCTTATTCTGGACATGGCTTTACAAGTATTTACTGTGTACCTGTTGGTCTATATGTGGTGCTTTTCTAATCAGAAAGGCCACATGACAGGCTAAATATGTGTTTATGCTTAAAGATAAAGATATACATGTATTCTACACATTGATGCTTATGTGTACAGCTTTATAACTTTCTATAAGCTTATGTATAAGTTTATATATTTTTTGGATTCACAGGTAAATTAGTTCAGATATCTGGATTGAGAGTTTGTTCTCTTTTAAGCAGAGTTCTCCTTATTGTTGCCAAAAATACTCTAGAGGTGTCAGCCTTTATCAAAGGATTTGGAGGATATGGAAATAATCATTTCCAGTACCAGACGTACCTCAAGGTCAAGGATTTTAGCCTAATCGGTTTATTATCCAAAAAGAGATAGTTATGACCTAGATTTAACAGCTCTAAACATGTTTGTCAAGGTTCCCTCTTCTACAATGGGAACATTCTGCAAAATTCTACTCTTAATCCAAAAGGGTCAGTCTATGACTACTAGATCTCAATTATGCATATCTGCGCATCCCTATACACAGGGATCACTTTCAGTTCCTGAGGTTTATATATCTGCAAAACACTGCCAGTTTGCCATTCTGTGTATGGTACAATCTTGGTGGTGATCAGAATTCAGGGCATCTCAGCTGCACTGTATATGGATAATATACTAGTGCAATCATATTCCCTTTCACTAACTATTGCTTATACTTCTAAGATTCTATTTTTATTCAAGACCATGGTCAGAGAATCCTGCTCTAAGTGTAGCATTTATTTTCATAATAGACTCAATTCTTATGCATCTAGTTCTTAAAGGAACTTCGCAAAATAAAGATTAAGATGTCGTGTCTCTCCCTATAAAGGGCTCCATTTCCATCAGTAACTCAGTGCATGAAGGTGGTGGTTTTTATGGTAGCTGCTTCAGATGCAGTTCCTTTTCCCCTCTTTACTTGAGACTCCTTTATTTGTCTATGCTACCTCAGTGGCCAAATAATTATCTACATTTGGAATAATAGATTGCTTTGGATTTCTCCATCAAACAATCTTTCTCTTGGAGACACAAAATCTTCCTTTGACCATTGGGGCATCATTCCTTTGTCAGGCCTGGGAGTGGTCCGGGTTTCTCAAAGAGCGCAAGGAGTTTGGTCTCCTCTAGAGGCAAAGTTACCAATTAACATTCTGCAACATTTTACCAATTCTTCAGGCTCTTCAACCCTGGCGCCGGTCGAACAATATCACATTGGTGGCCTACATAAATCATCTAAATGGGTAACCCGCAGTCCCCTGACCATGCAGGAAGTGTTTCAGATTCTGTCTTAGGCAGAGAGAAATAATTTCCCCCTATCTGCAATTCACATACCAGCTTTACACAACTAAGAGGTGGATTATCTCAGAGAGTGGTCTCTCCATTAGGACATTTTTGATCGCTTAGAGATCAAATGGGGCTTAGAGAACATAGATGTTGGCCTCTCACATAACTCATAAGCTTCCAAGGTATTGTACAACTTCAAGAGACCCAAAGGCTCACATGATAGATGCCTTGGTATGTCCATGGGAGTTTCATCTAGCATACCTGTTTCCTCTATTTGTTCTTCTTCCAGGAGTCATTGTTCGGATCAGACTGGAGTAAGTGTTAGTGATATTAATTACTGCAGCCTGGCCCCACAGTACATGGTATGCGGATCTAGTGCAGATGTCCTCATCTCCCCATGGATTCTTCCTTTAAGTCAAGACCTATTGTCCCAAGGTCCTTTTTTTTATCAGGATCTCAAATCTCTAAATGTAATGGTGTTAATGTTGAATGCCTAGTTTTGAGATACAGAGGTTTCTCAGATTTATCATTAGTTTTGGAAGGCCTAATTTGTATGGTGCTCTTCCGAATGGTTTTCTTGCTTATCCTCTAAGATTCCTAGAATACTTCAATTTTTACAGAATGGCCTTAACAAGAGTTTGCCCGCTAGTTTATTGAAAGGTCAGACTTTTGCCCAGGTGTGTCTTTGCATTAGGCTAGTTGTAAAACTTATTTCTCCACCCTGGAATTTAAATCTAGTTCTTTCCGTATTACAAGGTCCTCCATTTGAACCAATGCATTCCATTGACATCATACTGTTGTTTTAGAAGGTACTTTTCCTGCTAGCAATCTCTTCTGCAAAAAGAGATTCCGAATTGTCAGCACTTGTGATTCTCCATTTTTAATTATTCACAAGGATAAGACTAATCAAAAAGAAAAAGTAATGAAAACTAAGAGAGTGGGATAAGCAATTCCTAAAGAGGGTGTCTCTGCTAAAAAACAGCCTGGTTAAAAATTAAAAGAGAAAAGGAAGCAAGCTAAAAAAGCTATCACACTCAACAATGGATTAATAATGTATCTGTAAATTATCTTATTATACAATACATTTATTACAAGTGCCTAAAAAGTACAATTTATTAAAAACTCACCGGTGGATTTCTATAGAGATATTAATATAAGATATGTTAATAGTAAAATGTGTTAATAGTAAAATGTAGCAATGAGGAAATGGTTAAGAAAAACCAGACAAAAAACAATATAGTCTTAAATGATTAGATACAAAATTGCATAATTAAAAACAAAGTCCATTGATGATAGGAATCTGCTGGCAGAATAAGGCAAAGGGAGTCTTTGACATTTATCGAAAAGGTAATGTGGTTATAACATTTGTTATACTATCCAAGTGTCCCTTTAAAGAAAAAGAGATGCGGAGGTAGCAAAAAGAACTTCAAGTCGTTAACTGACAGAGTTAATATATATATAGACACAGTATCTTCCGTATAATGAAACAACAAATTATAACTTTGGGAGCCCAGGTATACTTCACCACTTCGGAGATTTTCCTTCACTGTGTGGCTGCACACGTCGCGCTAAGAATACCATCAGTAACTCAGTGCATGATGGTGGTGGTTCTTATGGTAGCTGCTTCAGATGCAGTTCCTTTTCCCCTCTTCACTTGAGACCCCTTTATTTGTCTATGCTACCTCAGTGGCCAAATAATTATCTACATTTGGAATAATAGATTGCTTTGGATTTCTCCATCAAACAATGTTTCTCTTGGAGACACAAAATCTTCATTTGACTTTTTAGGCACTTGTAATAAATGTATTGTATCATAAGATAATTTACAGATAAATTATTAATCCATTGTTGAGTGTGATAGCTTTTTTAGCGCGCTTCCTTGATCTTGATAAAGGCCATTAACAAGCTGAAATGCGTAGATGATTGATCTGATCCACCAGTTTTTACTATAACAGAGCACTCTGTGAACTTTTAACTGGAATTTAACACCGCAAGAAGAATTTTGACAACAAACAAACTTTTGAATTTCACGCCGAAAAATCTGAGCTCCTATTGGCTTCTACAGTCCATGTGACTGCAAATGCGGAAGTGACTGACATCGTAGAGCTACCTCGGCACACAAACAGACGGACCGGGCATTCTTAGAGTGACTTGTGCAGCCACACAGTGAAGGAAAAAAAGTGGTGAAGTATACCTGGGCTCCCAAAGTTATAATTTGTTGTTTCATTATACTGAAGATACTGTGTCTATATATATTAACTCTGTCAGTTAACGACTTGAAGTTCTTTCCGCTACCTCCGCATCTCTTTCTCTTTAAAGGGACACTTGGATAGTATAACAAATGTTATAACCACATTGCCTTTTCGATAAAAATCAAAGACTCCCTTTGCCTTATTCTGCCAGCAGATTCCTATCATCAACAGACTTTGTTTTTAATTATGCAATTGTGTATCTAATCATTTAAGACTATATTGTTTTCGTCTGTTTTTTCTTAACCATTTCCTCATTGCTACATTTTACTATTAACACATTTTACTATTTAACATATCTTATATTAATATCTCTATAGAAATCCACCGGTGGTCTAATATGAGTTTTTAATAAATTGTACTTTTTAGTCACTTGTAATAAATGTATTGTATCATAAGATAATTTATAGATAAATTATGAATCCATTGTTGAGTGTGATAGCTTTTTTAGCCTGCTTCCTTTTCTCTTTTAATTTCACAAGGATAAGGTTGTAAGATGTACCAAATATGATTTCCTTCCTAAGGTAGTTTCTATGGAAAATATCAATCAAGAAATTGTTATTTATTCATTGAATCCAGATAGAAACATAGATATTGACGGCAGATAAGAGCCTTAGGCCCAGCAAGTCTGCCCGATATTTCTAGTTCATAGGATAGCCTTATGCTTGTCCCAGGTATTCTTAAAGTCCCTCTTTTCTTTATGGTTGTTTGTCCAGGCATTCTTAAGGTCCCCCACAGTGTTTGTCATTACTACCTCTTGTGTAAGTTTATTCTAACTCTAAGGAGTGACAGTAAAGGACAAAGAGCTACTAAAGTAGCGTTGGCTTCTTGGCTTAAACAAGTGATTCACAAGGCTTACTTGGTGGCGGGAAAGTCGCTATCTAAGCGCTTCACAGCTCTTTCTATAAGAGCCGTTGTAACATCATGGGCTTTTAAAAATGATGCATCTTTGGAGCAGATTTGCAAAGCTGTCACATGGTCTTATCTGCATACCTTTTCCAAATGTTATTGTTTTGATGTTTTTGTTTTTTTCACAAGCAGCTTTTGGCAGGAAAGCCCTGATCTGTCCTTTATACTTATATAAAAATGTCTAATATATTTTATAAATTATTTTACTTTTATCACTATAAATATACAGTATATTATTTTTCATTCTAGAAATATAAGACTCGAGTAGGAGGGAAAGGAACACAGCTTTCTGGGGGACAGAAGCAGAGAATATCAATTGCTAGAGCACTTATCCGCTCACCAAAATTGTTACTACTTGATGAAGCAACTTCAGCATTAGACAATGAGAGTGAAAAGGTAAAGTATGGACACTTTACGAGCAGTAAAGATTTTGCACTTAAGTACTTTGCTTTACATTAGACTCCAGGACGGTGACATGGTCAAGTTTATTCTATGTGTAATGTGTATGTGAGAATGTATTGTCATTCAGGAGGTAAATATACCCTATGGAAGGGTGTTATATTTTTAGACCTCAACAGCTGTTTATAGATAAGGCCTACCTACTGTCAGTTATATTGGGGTAAACAGGGGGTTAAACATACCCCAATTTTTAAAGTTGCACCCCCACAAAATAGCCCCACCTAGCCATGCTCCTGTGTTGCTCATAGAACAACTGATACTCTGATCATGTGCTTTCCAGACACAGTCAAGATAAGTGTTGATCCTCCTATTAATTCAACCACTGCTGGACCAACTTGTTTACACTAGAACATCTACCATGCTCTGCAACTATACATTTTCACTGATGCCTGAGTAGTTAAAATCTTATCATTTAATTAAGAATGTTACAAATCTGAAACAAACAGCAGGAAACATAAATACTATTTATACTTCCTAACTGTTAAAGGACAGGGAGAAAAGTCCATATTTCCCTGCTTTATTCAGAGAGAAAAGGCTATATTTCCCTGCTCTACAGTACACTGAGGGAACGTAGTACTGCCTGGTACCGGTGTTCTGTATTATTCCCCGACTATGTAACGTTTGCCTATATTGAAAATCACATTAAAGAACACGCATGCGCTCACTGCCACAGTCGGCAAATTTTACAGAAGCGGGACCGCCACAATTTGGGCACTAGTTGGGGGGCATACAAATAATATTGTGGGGGAAAAAAAGGATTGTAAATAGTTACAAACACTCTGTGGACATCTAAAAACCATTGGACAAATAAGGAGTAAATGGGTGAACATTTTGCATAAAAAAACACAATAATATAAATAATTACAAACATTCCCTTTCCAGCTGAAACCATAATTTGGCCAGTGGTATTTAGATGTCCGTCCCCAGAGTGTTTGTAAGTATTTACAATCTTTTTTTTGCCCACATATTGTGGAGGTCCTGCTTCTGTAATATTTGCCGACTGCAGCAGTGAGCACATGCCTGCTCTTTAGTGTAATTTTTCAATGTAATTGAAGGAATGCACCAGTGAGCACATGCGTGCAAAACTGTCTATGAAAGTATTTTGTAGGCGGGGCCAGAGGTAGGCAAACGTAACGCAGTCGGGGAATAATACAGACCACTAGCCTGATTGCTTTAAGTGCAGTGCTAGTTCACCCTATTCCTGGCCAAGTTCACACACAGTGAGGGTTACATCCCGCTATCATGCGGTGCAGTCAGCCAGGTACAGCTGCTGAGGGAAGCACTCAATATCACAGCTCAAACTGTGGCATAGTATGCAGGCTTTGATACTTAGGGAGAGACCACTCCGGCTTGACACGCCATGCCCACTAACCAGGGACCTCTCACAGGATGGCAATTGGATCTGTCAAATAAACAATATGCCAGTATGGAAGTATCAGTTCAACAAGGCATCAATGTGTTGCTGTAATCCATGGTTATTCATACAAGGAACTTCCCTGTATTAATAACTATGAATTACAGCAACACATTGATGCCTTGTTGAACCAATATTTCCGTGAGGGAACGTAGTGTGTAGTAGATGCAGGGTTCCAGTCTCATTGGAGTGTCTTGTGAGCAGGGCACCATTAGTAAACGTCAGTGTTCCCGACAGAACAGGATCTGTGATATGTAACTCCGCTGTTTAAGGACGACTGTGTCTAAACGGTCTGATGGAAAGATAATTGGGTCCATCAAAAAACATCTTGTGAGGCAGACTGGGCATATGGAAAGTGCTCTCAGACAGGGCATATTTTAAAAAGGCCCATGTATGTGACAGCTTTTTCTACTTTTTTTTATTAGTATAAGCTTATTTGTATCATTATTATTTTAAGCCAACCCTCAACCCCATGCCCCTCATAAAAGAAAATAGTAATCTAACTGCCCCAACTTATAATAAATAAATAATAAATAAAAAAAAAAATAGAATAAAATTATTTTATTTAAAAAAAAATATATTTGCCCAAAATATGGACTATGGGCACTGCCCCAGCTGTCACTATGTATGAACCTCCACTGTTTATTCTACCTGCATCTCTCTTTCTGTTTTTTTTTTATAGATTTACAGAAGTTGCATGCAATATAATGTTACATTTCACAGATATTGACTACACTTTTATGTCTAAATGCAGTTGTAAATATTTAAAATGGACCTGTTTCCAAAAATAAAAAACATAAGAAAGCAATAAGTCTAATGCATTATTTTCTTACTGCACTATAGACTGTCTTTACATATGTGTTCAACACATGCAGTTGGGCTAAACTGGTAGTAAAGGGGACATTCACTAATTTTCTAATGCGTGCCATTGTTTGCTTGTTTTACATCTGCAAGGGGAAAACATGCATAGTTAAAATTAGCTCCAGGGCAGCAATGCACTCTGCTGAGCCAATGACAAGAGGAATATGCATGTAACCACCTATCACCAGCTACCTTCCAGTAGTGCATTGCTGTTTAGGAGCCTACTGAGGTATGCATTTCAACAAAGGATACTAAGAAAATAAAGTACCTTTCATAATAGAAGTAAACTAAAAAGTCTTTTAAAACTGCATGCACCATCTAGACCATGAAAGTTTAATTTGAATTTCATGTCCATTTAAAGCTCTGAACTGGCAGAACACTGGTGGTCTGTAGCTGTACACAGCCACTAAGGCAATTACAGGTGCTATGCTCATATTTTTATATATATATTTGTACAAAAAGATCAGCACTCACCAGCACCATCATCCACTCTGTGCGCAGCTCTTTAAATGTTCAAAAGCAAGATATTTGAAGACCTGGATCCGGAGTTGGTCTTATGTGATCATCAAAAGCAAGCACGCCCCAAGAGATTATATAAACACCTTTAAAGTGTAATACAAAAAACCATAACATTTTGGCCCCACATCCTTGGGGCACTTTGTCTTTTAACATTGTGCTTTGCTTTTAATGTTCTTTGTCAATTGGCCAGTGGGCATATCTGATATATATTGTAAAAAATGTGAGGGTGTAATACACACCAGTGTGTATTCACACCCTTAGGGGGCGCCTCCTATAGCCTAAAACAAAAAATATATCAAATGATCATACAACACAAAAATATAACTGGTATAGTGCCTATAAGGAATATATATAAATGTACCAAAAAACTGTCCAATAAATGGTGATAATAAAGTCCCAATCAGTAGTATGTCCAAAACACAGTAGGCAGCTCTTGGTCTTAGGATGGTCTTCCTGGTAGATGGGTAACTGGAAAAAGAGAGAAAACAGAGGCACCAAACATGGCCTAGTACAGCCAGAAATCAAAATGTGCAATCCACACAAGTAACAATTGAATACTCACAAAAGAGACGCACCCATTGGTGCTATTGGGGCAGACTGGAGCCTCTCAGTGGTCCAGCTCAATGGTGCACATCAGGAGTCAGTCGTAGTCCTTAGTAATAGTTGTTAGCAGATTCCTAGATGGACACAAAATGTGCATACCATAGCCCAGTAACGTTTAAACAACTGAAAGGTGAACTGAGCAATCTTACTTAAAAGATCCAGAGAATCTGCAGGTGCATAAACAGCAAACTGGAACCAAATAGTCGCCCAGTAGACTGATACCTCCAGGTGGATACAGGATAACTCTCAGGTGCCAATAAATGTGTTAGCAGCATTCAAGTGATGAAGAAAACTCCATTGAAAAAAGCAAGTGTATGTTTAAAAAATCTTTATTTAAAATGCGACACGTTTCTCAGCCTGATGAAACAGCTTGTTATAGCTGAGAAACGCGTCGCATCTTAAATAAAGATTTTTTAGACATACACTTGCTTTTTTCAATGGAGTTTTCTTCATCACTTGAATGCTGCTAAAAATTTATTGGCACCTGAGAGTTATCCTGTATCCACCTAGAGGTATCAGTCTACTGGGCGACTGTTTGGTTCCAGTTTGCTGTTTATGCACCTGCAGGTGCTCTGGATATTGTAAGTAAGATTGCTCAGTTCACCTTTCAGTTGTTTAAATGTTACTGGGCTATGGTATGCACATTTTGTGTCCATCTAGGAATCTGCTAACAACTATTACTAAGGACTACGATTGACTCCTGATGTGCACCAGTGAGCTGGACCACTGAGAGGCTCCAGTCTGCCCCAATAGCACCAATGGGTGTGTCTCTTTTGTGAATATCTGATATATATTACCTTATTAAGAGGGTACCGTCATGTGCATATGTAACTTTGTGCACTGGGCTATACAGTTTATAATAATAAATGCCTAGTGGGATTATGCTTCTGCGTCACTAGGTTGATTGCCATATGATATTGTTATGTATTCATATTATAGATAGAATCTCCTGATGCGCTTAGCCTTAATGCTGTGGTTTAAATCATGTGCGGATGCTTTCCATTGCCATGGTGACCCATATTACCTATTTGGGGCGGTACCTCTTGTCGTATTAAATGCATGTGGCATTGGCACAGACTGACGTCATTACGTCTATTCACCATACGGCTGTGTGGATTGGCTGATGTACGGTGCTATCAGGTTGTTATGACTACGGTCAACTATCAATGACGTAGGTACGCTTCTCATTGCCGACTGCATGATTACATCTTATCAGGAGATGGGTAAGGGGTATATTAGGCACTTTATTGGGGATATGTTGTATACTTGTTGTGTGGTATTTCCATGTGACCAAGGCCTCCGTGTGGGGCCGAAACGTTATGTTTTTTTGTATTACACAGTAAAGGTGTTTATATAATCTCTGGGTGCGTGCTCATTTTTGATGATCACATAGGACCAACACCGGATCCTGGTCTTTAAATATCCTGCTTTTGTATATATATATATATATATATATATATATATATATATATTATTATTATTATTATACTTTATTTATGAAGCGCCAACATATTCCACAGCGCTATCCATGGGTACACTTCATTTAAATAAAACAATGATATAAGACTTGTGGGAGACAGGAGAAAATTTACAAACACTTACAGGTGGAATTGAAGGCCCTATTCCCGTGGGAACTTACAATCTAGAATCACAAATATATATATATATATTTATATACCCTCAATCATGTAAGGTTTGTTAGGTTACCCAATTTTGAAACATAAATTCAGATAAACAGAAGGGCACTCATGGGTCTTTCCATCAACAAATAATTTCCTTTATTTACATTAATTAAATCACATACAGGTCAACGTTTTGGCTGGTACAGTCAGTCTTTTTCAAGACAATCTACAAATAAATAAAATACAATAATCTAAAGGGCTACAAATAATGTGCACCATAGATTTTTATACAACAATCAAGGAAAAGTGATAAACAAAACATAGAATGCTCTCCCATCAACATCCCATTGAAAAATAAATAAATAAATATATACCTTGGTTTTAATTTGAATTTCAAATTTCAAATGCATATAAAATGCTAATAAAATGTTTTCCAACAGTACAGCATATTGTGTATGCAAATATTGTGTTTTGAAAAGAAATCTCATATATGTTCAGATAATGTTGCACGGAATATGATATTAGTGTTACCATTTGTAACCAAAATAAATCAATTAAAGTGTTGGCGAAAGAGCCGTGTCATGGTTATATTATGTATCATGAGACTGCTGAACATGTTACATTCAATAGTGTGACATAGTAGCATTTGCGCAAAGCAATATTAACTACCCACTACAGTGCTATACATTCATGTGCAATAAGCCAGACATTTATATTAATATAAGAACTAAATATCCACCATGGACAAAGCATATAGTTAACATATCTACCTTTGCTTGTTAGTAATTGCAGCTTCTCATGCCACCATTCCGGATAGTAATGTGTATGTGTACTAACCAATGCAGTTTAAAACTCCAGCCGAGTTGTTTGGCCAGAGTATTTTTGACCAAATTAATGGCTGGTGTGTATGTGGTGATAAAATGAAGGGTATTAGGTCCTGATTTCCTCATTCTGTTTTTGTTAATAACAGATCTTTGATCTAAATGTTCAATCTCCCTCCAAGTGTTGATAATGTCTTTCAATTTATAACCCCTTGTCAAACGTATCTCTCATTAATACAAATTGCGATTGTTTGTCAATAGCCTCCGTGTTGTTTCTAATTACTCTCAGTAATTGAGATTTTAAAATTCCAAACTTCAACTGTGGAGGATGGAAACTCTGAAATTTCAATAGTGTGTTTCTGTCCGTTTGCTTAGAAAAAAGTTTAGTGTATAACCTGCATTGACCACCAACCTCCTGTTTGTATATACAAAGATCTAGGAACTTAATTTGCTCACAATCATTTTCCATTTTAAATTGTAAATTGGATAAATTGTTATTTAACTGTTCAAACCATACTGAAAGTTCTGACTCGCTGCCACCCCATACTATCAACAAGTCATCAATATAACGAAGATACAGAAGAATATTAGGGTTATTACCATTAAAGACAAAACAATCCTCATACCATGACAAAAAGATTTGCATAAGCTGGGGCCATTGGTGAACCCATGGCAGTGCCAATGAGTTGTAAATAATATGTATTTTCAAAACAAAAATAATTATGCGTTAAGCATATGTCCAACAGTTCATCAACAAATTCAATGGGAGGACCAGTAGAATTGGGATCAGAAGATAATTTTGTCCTTACTGCCTGGAGACCCAGGGAATGAGGAATTATAGTGTACAGACTGGCCACATCTAATGTGCCCAGTAACACATTTTTGGCAAACATTTTATCTCTCAGTAATTTTATGAGTTCAATAGAATCCAAAAGAAACTGTCTTGTTTTCTTAACTGTGTCCTGTAAAAAATAATCCACATATTGGGCCATACTTTGATAGTGACCCAATAGCGGACACAATAGGACGTCCAGGTGGTCTTTGGGAGTGTTTGTGAATTGTGTGAATACTGTAAATAAACGGATATCTAGGGTGGTCAGAAATTTGTGTATAGTCTCATCAATGTACCCACTTTGGAGGGCCATTAATAATGTTTTATCCAAGGACACTTTAAATTCCTTGGGTGGATTCTTAGGTAAAATTTAATATGTCTGTGAGTCTTTTAGCTGATTAAGTAATTCTGTTCTATAATAGCAGTGGTCTAGGATGACGATAGTGCCGCCCTTATCTGCGGCTTGAATGACAAGAGATTTGTCATCCCTTAAGCTGCAAACTGCATGTGAAATTTTTTATGGAAGGGTGAGTGTTAGGGGGTTCAAATCTTGACTTTGACTTAAATTTAGAGTGGCAATGGACTTTATTAGAATTAGATTTTTGAAACATATATTTGAGTTTTAGTTGGCGCTGAAACCTAGTTATATCAATTTGAGTTTTAAAATCATCAATTTTAGGAGTGGGCACATAATTCAACCCTTTGTTGAGCAATGTTATTTCATGTTCACTAAGTGCCCGACTGCTAAGATTTATGACTGCACACCTGGTTGCTATATTTTGGGTTTTATTTTGGTAGCCACCCCATCTGACATAGTTTCTACGTCTTTTCCTACCTCCTTTTTTGATGGTTTATTTTGAGATCTGGTTTGCACCCTGCAAAACTCCATAGTACTAGAGGGATTACTGGTGCATTCCTGGCCACTTGAATCCCCCCCCCACTGGTGTTAATTGTCAACATATTTTGCTAGGTGTGCTTATCTCTAAATCTCCTATGATGAAAAGATGGTTTATCACTAAGCCAAGGGTACACTGTTTTTTCTTTATAGTCTATTTCAACAGTGTAGCCGTTTTGTATTTTTAAAATTGATAAGCTCCTGCCTATATTTATCAATCTGGGTTTCAGTTTGCCAAGCCAATCTTCACTATTATCATGAGTTAAAGGGACACTGTACTCAAATTTTTTCTTTCGTAATTCAGATTGAGCATGACATTTTAAGCAACTTTCTAATTTACTCCTTTTATCAAATTTTTCTTCATTCTCTTGGTATCTTTATTTGAAATGCAAAAATGTAAGTTTAGATGCCGGCCCATTTTTGGTGAACAACCTGGGTTGTCCTTGCTGATTGGTGGATAAATTAATTCACCAATAAAAAAGTGCTGTCCAGAGTACTGAACCCAAAACAAGTTTAGATGCCTTCTTTTTCAAATAAAGATAGCAAGAGAACGAAGAAAAATTGATAATAGCAGTAAATTAGTTGCTTAAATTGCATGTTCTTTCTGAATTACAAAAGAAAAATTTTGGGTACAGCGTCCCTTTAAAAAAACAATCTTTTCATATTCCAACATATCAATTTCAATCTTTTTAATTTTCTTTAACCGTGTAACTTAATCTATAACCATTAAAACCCAATCAAGGGAACACTTATTTGCAATGATGAGAATATTACCACATTATAACATATTTTACCTGAACACATTTATCTGACTTCTATTTTTAGATTGTCCAGCAAGCTCTGGATGCAGCTAGAGAAGGAAGAACCTGCATTATGATTGCACACAGACTGTCTACAGTGCAGAATGCCGATATCATTGTTGTCATGAAGAATGGAAAGATAATAGAATATGGAAGCCATCAACAGCTTCTAGCAAATCGTGGGGCGTACTTTAATTTAGTAAATGCACAAACAATAACGTAATGTGAAAACAAAGATATAGAAAATGTGTACAAAGAAACACTGCAGTTAAGCATGACTTTACAGAACACAATTGTAGTGTATCACAGCAGAATGTTTTACAGAAGAACACATCTGTTGGGAAACCATTGTACTGCATTACATGGAAGTGTTTAAACCTGATCTTGAGAGCCACAAACAGGCAATAATTTAACAAAGATGAGACTTTGTAGCACTATGGAATTTGTGAATGCTACAGGACTATGTATTATCTAATCATGGTTATCAAGCCATCAGGTTCCTGTGTGAAATAAATCACATGCTTTTTTCCCAGGGCTTTTAAATTTGAAACCACTGCAATTTGAAACCACATTAACCCTTTAATTATACTCAGCACTCCTAGAGCTAAGGGCTAACCTTGGCACCCCGATGTTTCGGAACTACATTTCCATTATGCTTAACTAGACTGCAGAGTTCCAAAGCATTATGGGAAATGTAGTTCCAAAACATCTTGGTTGCAGAGGTTAGACATCACTGCCTTAGAGCTTGGAAAGGGTCCCAATGAGTAGACCAAAGTTCTTTTACACTGTGATGCGTATGACTATAGATTATTCAAAATGTTCAAATTTAGAAAAAATATAGAATACAACTGGGTAGTCTTAGTATTAGAACAGTCAACCTTTAAAACTTTAAAATTAAAATATAAATATTTATGTGGAGGAAACAAGATGCAGATTTTTAATATATTTTAAATGGGATGTTTACACTTTTTTTTTACTGATGGGAGCAAGTTGTAACTTCCATCAAAAGACAAAATAAATCATCCTATCAAGCCCACTTCTAAATAAACAGCATTTTACTTTACTAGCATCAAAAGAACATTATACTCAAAACTCTTCTATCCATATAACAAAAGGAGCATTTATACATGCTGACATTTTTGTCTTAAAAAATGTGAGGTAAAAGCTGCTTAAATGTAAAGTGAAAATAATACAGCAGTATCAGTAGTGAGCATCATAGCAATGCTCATTGGCTGAAAAGTATTTCCTACCAATGCTCATTGGCTAATAAGCAGTAGCTGGAAGTACTTAGTAACCAATGAGAATTATACACTAAGGGACCAATTTATCAACTGTTGGGCAGATATGATCGGCTGTAGCTTATAATTAGTGACTGTCCAAAGGGAAGCCTGACTGTGTAGAAACAAAATAGACTAAAAATATACAGTAAAGAACCACCCTCTCTCTCTCTATAAGCTTTGTCAAACAATTTTACCTCCCATCTTGATTTTATTTTTTACATATAACAGTCAAGAAGAAGTGTTTAATTGGGGCAAATTTAATAATTTAATACTGAATTTGCTGATTTTAAATCTCCTCTGTGATGTGGGGGTCTATTTTGAGATGTTAAAAGAATAGTACGTTTTGATCAAGTTTAATTCTGTTTACGTTAAAAAAAAAAAAAGCTTGACTTACAATTTTATTTACACAGGCAAGATCCTAAGGACACTCAGGGCACAACTGGAGAACACTTGAAGGAATGTCCCTAGTATCCTGCCTTAGCTGTTCATCTGCTGACAGGCACAGCAAGCTGAAAAATATATCTGGTGTTAAACTTTACATGTTTTAAAATCAGGTCCGAAATCTAAGCAATATTTTCAAGATAATTTAATTAATCACTTCTGATAAAGATGCACTGTAACTTACTTTACAATCTAGCCGTTACATTCTAATACCGCATGCTCTGGCCAGCCACTTCAAAACTCTTTTTTTTTGTGAGCTAACGGTTTGAACTGTTCTCCAATTGGCAATCTAGCTTCAAAAATAGTGCAGTACAGCGATAATTGGAGATCAGTTCAAACCTTAGCTCACAAAAACATATGAGTCTTGAAGTTGGAGGCCGAAGCGTGGGGTATTAGAATGTCACGGCTAGATTAAAGTTACAGCGCATCTTCATTAGAAGTGATAAATGTAAGTCCCTGTAAAATATCACTCAGGTTCCTAACCTAATTTTAAAACATTTAAAGATTACTATCATATTAACTCTTTCATTCAGTGGAGAATTGCCACATACTTTCAAAGCAAAGCTAGAATGCACTATGTACTGACCATGCTTTATTATTACTACGTCTAGATAGTCTGTCCATGGTGGAAGTCATAACAATTTGTTGACATGCGTCAAACAATGCAGCCCTTAGGTTGCCTCTTACTGCACTCTCTGACTGCTATAATGCTGGCAAAATCATTTTTAAAGGAATATCCGCAATTTGGCAACATGCTCTCTTAAAGGTTTGACACCCCTTCTTATACAATATTGCATATAAAAAAGTCATTAAAGTGCCAGACAACATGTTGACATCTGTGCATATCCTAAAAAGGCTAATTAAGTAAAAAATAGTTTGCATAAAAAAAATGGTTTAGAAATTGCTGGCACGTATTTTAAAACAATCTTCAAAAATAAGCAAAAATACTTACATACCCATGCTGTCTGGAGCACTGTGCTCCACCCCCCTTATCAGTGTTTAGACACAGGCATTGTATTTCAATTGAGTTCCCAGCTTCTAGGCATGCTCCAGCAGATAATCACTGTGCACGTTTGCATTCTACCAAAGCAACAATAGATATAGATACAGCCATTGAAGGAAATGTGCGGGGGGAGTTAGAGCTTTACAATTCGGAAAATTAAAAGAAAGTGTTAATGGTGAGGCACTGCAGTATAAATTTGCAGGTAAAGTAATTAAATTACATATTATTATATTTCCTCTCTATCCCAACTTGTTTTATGTCCCTTTAAGTTCTATGCAGGCCTGGTGGTAAACTGCAACAGGACCTAGCTCTCTTGTGTTTGTCACACAGGTCATAGTGATACTTTGTGACATCACATTGCTGAATTATCTTATGTCTGTCTCAGTAAACAGATAGTAGCTATAATGACTGGACATATAGAAAGATGAAATCTTCAATGCTAAGCAATATTTACAGATATTCAGGCATAATAACTTGTTTGAATCATTTTATTTATTTATAGATAACATGTCATATTTGCTTTACTGACACTAGTAAACTATGTATTTAACCCCTGCAATGGGGTTAAACACATAGGTAAAATACCACTTGAGAGTTGCAGGCATTAATGTTCCTGCATAGAACACGGGCAATTAGCTATTAAGGAGTGTCAGATGCACTAATCACCGGTTGTGTCCTGCTCAAGAGCTAACATGCTTGTAACAAAGAATGCATGTTTTTTAATTAAAAAAATCAACTCAATAAAAAGTAAATTTTTCCATTGTCTTTGATACTCTATGCAGTTTATTCACTGAAGAACAGAGAGATGAGTGAACTTTAGTGAATTACGTGCACAGAATAACAATGAAACCGGTGAAGCTTATTGGAATGGAGAAGACTTTGGGGGGTTCCTAAAACATTTATTACAGTTCACAACGAAAACCATGATAAGTGAATTGCTTGGGTTTTCTCTGGGTTTTCAAATTCAACACCATTCCAGTATATTAGAAAACCCACATATAGGACAGTTTATCTGCGCTATACCAATCCATCATAAAAACCAATCCATCATAAAACAACTTCTCATTATATTTGAACTTTTTCTAATTTAACAGCCTTAGGGGCCCATTTATTATGCTGCAAATGATGTTTCCGTGTGAGCCTTCAGGCTCGTCGGAAACATAAGTTAAGAATCAGCGGTCGTAAGACCACTGTTCCTTAACTCATCCGCCACCTCTGAGGCGGCAGACAGCAATCATCCCGATCGGATACGAATTAGATGATTGACACTCCCTGCTAGCTGATTGGCCGTAAATGTGCAGGGGGCAGCATTGCACAAGCATTTCACATGAAATGCTTGTGCAATGATAAATGCCGACAGCGTATGCTGTCGGCATTTATCGATGTCGGGCGGACCTGATTGCTACAGCGGATCATGTCCCCCCGACACCTGATAAATCGGCCCCTTAATCTCTTGAAAAAATGCATATTATTTAGATCACAACTGAAAAATAAATATGAGGAATTAAATAAGAACATTATAAAGTTTAAAAAACCAACAGACAAATGAATGTAAGTTTGATATTTATATAAAATGTCCGATATGTGAAATTAAATTATTTTTAATAAATATTTTAAATATGAAATTGTTATTTATTTTTTAAACCTCCAGACATTTTCACTATACTGAACTGTGTTTATCATAAGTCATGAAATATATATATTGTATTCTTAGTGTCATGAATTACAGTAATAAATATATAAGAAATTGGATTCCCTGTTTTACATTAACAAGTTAATTTACATAGAGCACAAGTAAAATGCTAATTCATTATAACGCCAAATATACGTGGACACAACTACAAAGACACACCCTTTCCTAATGGTGCATGAAATCCAGCACATAACCATTACATCTCCATAGCCAAACTCTGGGTCATACTGAAGAGCTCAGTGAATTTAAATAAGCAATGTCATATGATGCCACCTGTGCCATAAGTCAGTTCTTGACATTTCTGCTCTACTAGATCTGTCCCAGTCACCTGCACTATTATTGTGAAGTTGAAGCATCTAGGAACAACAAAAGTCCAGCCTCAAACGTAAGGAGTAGGGCAGCTGAGCACTAAAATACATAGGCCTAGATTTGGAGTTCGGCGGTAAAAGGGCTGTTAACGCTCCGCAGGCTTTTTTCTGGCCGCACCATAAATTTAACTCTGGTATCGAGAGTTTAAACAAATGCTGCGTTAGGCTCCAAAAAAGGAGCGTAGAGCATTTTTACCGCAAATGCAACTCTCGATACCAGAGTTGCTTACGGACGCGGCCGGCCTCAAAAACGTGCTCGTGCACGATTCTCCCATAGGAAACAATGGGGCTGTTTGAGCTGAAAAAAAACCTAACACCTGCAAAAAAGCAGCGTTCAGCTCCTAACGCAGCCCCATTGTTTCCTATGGGGAAACACTTCCTACTTCTGCACCTAACACTCTAACATGTACCCCGAGTCTAAACACCCCTACCCTTACACTTATTAACCCCTAATCTTCCGCCCCCGCTATCGCTGACCCCTGCATATTTTTTTTAACCCCTAATCTGCCGCTCCGTAAACCGCTGCAACCTACGTTATCCCTATGTACCCCTAATCTGCTGCCCTAACATCGCCGACCCCTATATTATATTTATTAACCCCTAATCTGCCCCCCTCAACGTCGCCGACACCTGCCTACACTTATTAACCCCTAATCTGCCGAGCGGACCTGAGCGCTACTACAATAAAGTTATTAACCCCTAATCCGCCTCACTAACCCTATCATAAATAGTATTAACTCCTAATCTGCCCTCCCTAACATCGCCGACACCTACCTTCAATTATTAACCCCTAATCTGCCGAGTGGACCTCACCGCTACTATAATAAATGTATTAACCCCTAAAGCTAAGTCTAACCCTAATACTAACACCCCCCTAAGTTAAATATAATTTACATCTAACGAAATAAATTAACTCTTATTAAATAACTTATTCCTATTTAAAGCTAAATACTTACCTGTAAAATAAATCCTAATATAGCTACAATATAAATTATAATTATATTATAGCTATTTTAGGATTAATATTTATTTTACAGGCAACTTTTTAATTATTTTAACCAGGTACAATAGCTATTAAATAGTTAAGAACTATTTAATAGTTACCTAGTTAAAATAATAACAAATTTACCTGTAAAATAAATCCTAACCTAAGATATAATTAAACCTAACACTACCCTATCAATAAATTAATTAAACACAATTGCTACAAATAAATACAATTAAATAAACTAGCTAAAGTACAAAAAATAAAAAAGAACTAAGTTACAAAAAATAATAAAATATTTACAAACATAAGAAAAATATTACAACAATTTTAAACTAATTACACCTACTCTAAGCCCCCTAATAAAATAACAAAGCCCCCCAAAATAAAAAATTCCCTACCCTATTCTAAATTTAAAAAGTTACAAGCTCTTTTACCTTACCAGCCCTGAACAGGGCCCTTTGCGGGGCATGCCCCAAGGATTTCAGCTCTTTTGCCTGTAAAAAAAAACCATACCATACCCCCCCCCAACATTACAACCCACCACCCACATACCCCTAATCTAACCCAAACCCCCCTTAAATAAACCTAACACTAAGCCCCTGAAGATCTTCCTACCTTGTCTTCACCATACCAGGTTCACCGATCCGTCCTGGCTCCAACATCTTCATCCAACCCAAGCGGGGGTTGGCGATCCATCATCCGGTGCTGAAGAGGTCCAGAAGAGGCTCCAAAGTCTTCCTCCTATCCGGCAAGAAGAGGACATCCGGACCGGCAAACATCTTCTCCAAGCGGCATCTTCAATCTTCTTCCATCCGGTGCGGAGCGGGTCCATCTTGAAGCAGGCGACGCGGATCCATCCTCTTCTTCCGTTGTCTCCCGACGAATGACGGTTCCTTTAAGGGACGTCATCCAAGATGGCGTCCCTCGAATTCCGATTGGCTGATAGGATTCTATCAGCCAATCGGAATTAAGGTAGGAATTTTCTGATTGGCTGATGGAATCAGCCAATCAGAATCAAGTTCAATCCGATTGGCTGATCCAATCAGCCAATCAGATTGAGCTCGCATTCTATTGGCTGTTCCGATCAGCCAATAGAATGCGAGCTCAATCTGATTGGCTGATTGGATCAGCCAATCGGATTGAACTTGATTCTGATTGGCTGATTCCATCAGCCAATCAGAAAATTCCTACCTTAATTCCGATTGGCTGATAGAATCCTATCAGCCAATCGGAATTCGAGGGACGCCATCTTGGATGACGTCCCTTAAAGGAACCGTCATTCGTCGGGAGACAACGGAAGAAGAGGATGGATCCGCGTCGCCTGCTTCAAGATGGACCCGCTCCGCACCGGATGGAAGAAGATTGAAGATGCCGCTTGGAGAAGATGTTTGCCGGTCCGGATGTCCTCTTCTTGCCGGATAGGAGGAAGACTTTGGAGCCTCTTCTGGACCTCTTCAGCACCGGATGATGGATCGCCAACCCCCGCTTGGGTTGGATGAAGATGTTGGAGCCAGGACGGATCGGTGAACCTGGTATGGTGAAGACAAGGTAGGAAGATCTTCAGGGGCTTAGTGTTAGGTTTATTTAAGGGGGGTTTGGGTTAGATTAGGGGTATGTGGGTGGTGGGTTGTAATGTTGGGGGGGGGTATGGTATGTTTTTTTTTTACAGGCAAAAGAGCTGAAATCCTTGGGGCATGCCCCGCAAAGGGCCCTGTTCAGGGCTGGTAAGGTAAAAGAGCTTGTAACTTTTTAAATTTAGAATAGGGTAGGGAATTTTTTATTTTGGGGGGCTTTGTTATTTTATTAGGGGGCTTAGAGTAGGTGTAATTAGTTTAAAATTGTTGTAATATTTTTCTTATGTTTGTAAATATTTTATTATTTTTTGTAACTTAGTTCTTTTTTATTTTTTGTACTTTAGCTAGTTTATTTAATTGTATTTATTTGTAGATATTGTATTTAATTAATTTATTGATAGTGTAGTGTTAGGTTAATTGTAGGTAATTGTAGGTAGTTTATTTAATTAATTTATTGATAGGGTAGTGTTAGGTTTAATTATATCTTAGGTTAGGATTTATTTTACAGGTAAATTTGTTATTATTTTAACTAGGTAACTATTAAATAGTTCTTAACTATTTAATAGCTATTGTACCTGGTTAAAATAAATACCAAGTTGCCTGTAAAATAAATATTAATCCTAAAATAGCTATAATATAATTATAATTTATATTGTATCTATATTAGGGTTTATTTTACAGGTAAGTATTTAGCTTTAAATAGGAATCATTTATTTAATAAGAGTTAATTAATTTCGTTAGATTAAAATTATATTTAATTTAGGGGGGTGTTAGTGTTAGGGTTAGACTTAGCTTTAGGGGTTAATCAATTTATTAGAATAGCGGTGAGCTCCGGTCGTCAGATTAGGGGTTAATAATTGAAGTTAGGTGTCGGCGATGTTAGGGAGGGCAGATTAGGGGTTAATACTATTTATGATAGGGTTAGTGAGGCGGGTTAGGGGTTAATAACTTTATTATAGTAGCGCTCAGGTCCGCTCGGCAGATTAGGGGTAATACGTGTAGGCAGGTGTCGGCGACGTTGAGGGGGGCAGATTAGGGGTTAATAAATATAATATAGGGGTCGGCGGTGTTAGGGGTAGCAGATTAGGGGTACATAGGGATAACGTAGGTGGCGGCGCTTTGCGGTCGGAAGATTAGGGGTTAATTATTTTAAGTAGCTGGCGGCGACGTTGTGGGGGGCAGGTTAGGGGTTAATAAATGTAATACAGGGGTCGGCGGGGTTAGGGGCAGCAGATTAGGGGTACATAAGTATAACGTAGGTGGCGGTCGGCAGATTAGGGGTTAAAAATTTTAATCGAGTGGCGGCGGTGTGGGGGGACCTCGGTTTAGGGGTACATAGGTAGTTTATGGGTGTTAGTGTACTTTAGGGTACAGTAGTTAAGAGCTTTATGAACCGGCGTTAGCCAGAAAGCTCTTAACTCCTGCTATTTTCAGGCGGCTGGAGTTTTGTCGTTAGAGCTCTAACGCTCACTTCAGAAACGACTCTAAATACCGGCGTTAGGAAGATCCCATTGAAAAGATAGGCTACGCAAATGGCGTAGGGGGATCTGCGGTATGGAAAAGTCGCGGCTGAAAAGTGAGCGTTAGACCCTTTAATCACTGACTCCAAATACCAGCGGGCGGCCAAAACCAGCGTTAGGAGCCTCTAACGCTGGTTTTGACGGCTACCGCCGAACTCCAAATCTAGGCCATAGAATGTAAAAACTGCCTATGATTTGTTGTCTCACTCACTACAGAGTTCCAAACTCTGGAAGCAGCATCAGCACAAGAACTGGGTGTCGGGAACTTCATTAAATCAAAATGTCAATAATAAAATAAGATAAGCAGGTGCACACTAGAAAATTTAGTAAGAGAGAGTGGATGAACTATATTGGAACACCCAAAAGTCTTTTCTTCTGCACTCCAAAAATAGTAATTAAATAATAGAAATTAAGCAGCTCTTAGCACAGAGATATTTATTATCAAAATCACACAAATCTTATCTATTAAAAATGAAAATCCCTACTGGACCCCTCACTTAAAGGAAAGAAAGTAGTTGTCTACTTGTAAACAAAAAATAAGGTGCACTACATTAAAGTCCCTGATCACATGACAATCCATATAAATGAAAGTACATTATGACCACACAAGTAGAAACCATTCTTTTCCCATCTAACACTCCATATACCCAGCCAAGATAGAGGGCAATAAACCAGCGGAGCTTCAGATGAAGTTATAACATGTGCACTCACACAGGGAGACTGCCGTCCCCTGATTCCTCCATTCTCAGATAAGGACAATGGGGAGTTACCGCAGAGAACGGCTGCACACAAGTTTTCTGTGGGAACCCCTACTACCTTCACGTGGCTGGGCATATGGTACAAATGGAACAAACAGAATCTGAGGAGTTACAGCATAATTGGGGAAGATATCAAAGTTTAGACTGGAGGAGTCAGGAGACGCCCTGAAGGCAGTCTCCCTATGTGAGTGCACATGTTATCACTTCCTCTGAAGCTCTGCTAGTTTATTACCCTCTATCTTGGTCAGGTAAATTTAGTGTTACATGTAAAGAAGTAAACGGTTTCTACTTGTGTTGCCACCAATGTACTTTTATTTATATGGATTGTCCAGTGATCGTTTATTTTCTTTCTTTTTAGTCAGGGGCCCAGTAGAGATTTTAATTTTTAATAGATGAGATTTGTATGTTTTTGATAATAATTATCTCTATGCTAAGAGCTGCTTAATGTCCCTTATTTAATTACTATTTTTGGCAGAGTGCAGTAGACTAGACTTTTGGTTGTTCCAATATAGTTAATCTACTCTTTCTTACTAATGCGTTAATAAACTCCATATAAAGGGCTATGGTTTTGGAGTGGGATGTCCAAGTTCATATAGGTGTGATGGTCAGGTGTCCACATACTGTTGGCCATTTAGTGCATATAATTCTCCATAAGCACCCATATTATCATGCTATACTCTTAAAGCATATATATTTACAACATAATGGTAAAGATAACCATTAAGAGAAATGAGAGTTGAGATGTATGGGGAGGAAAATGAGAGAGAGTGTAACAGGGGGATTAAATAGAGGTTGGGAGTGATGAGTGTCTGATCTTAAAGAGAAATTAGTGTGAATGTTATGACTGTGAGTACATGTTCAGTGGAGATGAGGTAGAAAAAGATATATTGAAATGGATGGTGAAAGAAAATGACACAACATAATTATTTGATGACAAAAATAATTATTGTAGCGGCTCCTCTTGGCCTAGGGCTAAAACTCAGTCACAGTGAGGAGGAGCTAGAATTCCAGTTTACAAATCAAGATGCAAGTATTACTCACAAGCTTAATGATAGGAGTAATGGTTCAGTATTAAAGGGACAGTCAAGTCCAAAAAAAACTTTCATGATTTAAATAGGGTATGCAATTTTAAACATCTTCCCAATTTACTTTTATCACCAATTTTGCTTTGTTCTCTTGGTATTCTTAGTTGAAAGCTAAAACTAGGAGGTTCATATGCCAATTTCTTAGACCTTGAAGACTGTCTCTAATCTGAATACATTTTGACCACTAGAGGGCATTAGTTTACATGTTTCATATAGATAACATTGAGCTCATGCACGTAAACTGACCTAGGACTGAGCACTGATTGGCTAAACTGCATGTCTGCCAAAAGAACTGAAATAAGGGGGCAGTCAGCAGAAGCTTAGATACAAGATAATTACAGAGTTAAAAAGTATATTAATATAACTGTGTTGGTTGTGCAAAACAAACATTCTGGTGTTGACTGTCCCTTTAAGTGATTACAAAAATATATGATTAATTTAGTGTGTAATAAACACTGTAAATATTATTTGCAACAACTGGTTTCCAAAGAAACTACACCTAATAAAAAAGGATGGTGATTTTCATGTGGCCACATTCTCAATGAGTAAGGTGAGATGCTTCTCAAATTTATCTTTAAGGTCACCATATCTAGACTTCCAGTGGCCATGTATGTAAATAGTGAAATCTGGGAAAAACTAATTAATACAAATGTATGTGTTACACCTTTTGAAATCTTTAAATTCCTCAATTCCTCCTTCCACATGTTCAGTTTATAATATGTAGCATATTCATTTTACATTACAAGTTTAGTAAGAAAAAGTACACCATATTGCGGACACACTCCCAGAAAGCAAAAGCACTAAGCTCTGGAGGAAGTTCTATGCCTCAGCCACAGTGTTAGGTTTGGAAAACTATTCCAGAGACTTACTAGTAGAGATGTGCATTTGTTTAGTCAAAAATGTGCTTTTAATGAAAAGAATATTCAAATGAATGCACCAAAGATAATGAAAGAAAACTACTGTAAATTATCAGTATTCATTTGTTTCTTTTAAAACTTTTTACAGGGTTAATACTTACGTTAATGCTCTCTGGAAAGCAAGCTAACCCAATCTTCTTGCCAGAGCCCCAGGAGGTTTAGCGTGCTCGACTCCCAGGACTATTTTAGACAAACCGAAAATTTCTTGGATACAAGTCTACTTGCTAGTGCACAAAAAATTGTATTAGTCCCCTTCAAATATTTTATATTTATACACGAAAATTACACATTATGAATGTTTCATACAGGTGGTGAGAGTCCAGGATCCATTGCTCCTGGGAATTTCTCTTCCTGGCAACTAGGAGGAAGCAAAGATTTGCAAACCTCAAGAGCTCTATAAAACCCTCCCACCTTACTGGTAACTAGTCTAATCTTTGCTTCCACTAGAGGAAGGTGAGGGATGAAGATGTTCCTGATTTTCATCTGTGAGAGGGGTTCTCAGACTGATTTGAAGTCTGTTTTCCCCTCAGAGTGCAGTGTTTGTTAAAGGAATGTATTGAGAGTTTGGGGTAGTGACACATTTTTTACCTCATGGGAATTAATCACAAGCCTTCCACAGGTATTGCAGGGAACTGTGCTTTGCCTCCTCCTGTTTGGTAATCAATATACTCCTATTCTATATCCTCTGCAGTTAGGGTATTGAAGGTTTTGCAGACCTCTCCATTTTAGCCTATGCATAAATTGGATATTAAGCTTTTATCTTGGAAAGTTTTCTTTTGGCAACCTCTTCTACAAGAAGAGTTTCTGAGTTGTGTGCTCTTTCTTGTCATCCTCCTTATCGTATTTTCCATCAGGATAAGGTAGTTTGACAACCAAGTTTGACTTTTTGCATAAGGTGTTATCTACAGATAATATAATTAGAGAAATTGTTTTTCCTTCTTTACGTACTAATCCCAAGAATTCTTTGGAAAGGCTTCTCCATAACTTGGACGTTGTTAGAGCTCTGAAGTATTATTTAGATGCTACTAAAGATTTCAGACAAACTTAGAGTTTGTTTGTTCATTTTTCTGTTTCTAGTAAAGTTCAGAGAGCCATTGCTGTTTCTTTGGCTTCTAAGTAGAAGCTTTTGAATTATAAGGCTTATGAAATGTGCTTAAATGCATTTCAATTTGAAATAGAGGCATTTTTGCAATTTACTTCCATTGTCAAAAATACTGCTACTAAAAGTTACAACTATTTTTCTGTGGCATATGCACAGCCTGTCTGCAGAAGCTTGTGACGTTTTCTGGCCATTCAGCATTGTCAGGGGGAGGGATTGAAGTCAAAAAGGGAATTTTAAGTTGCTGCCTAACAGCCTCAGACTAG
This sequence comes from Bombina bombina, assembly GCF_027579735.1. Classification (NCBI taxonomy): domain Eukaryota; kingdom Metazoa; phylum Chordata; class Amphibia; order Anura; family Bombinatoridae; genus Bombina; species Bombina bombina. Next base: position 339,825,362 of record NC_069503.1, read on the forward strand.
TGTGTATCATTGTGCTAGCAGTATCTGTGTGACTGTCCCCCTCACCGACAGCCATTTGCTATTTCTTATTGCTAATATTGCTTACTGTTAATAAAATATTACTATAATGCTGGCGCCACTGCCTGGCAGTGCCTGCTTTAAAGAGAGATTAGAAGAATATATCAGCACCTTGTGTGTTATTAATATGTTTATCTCTAATTTACATACATATCTAATTTAATTATTTTAAAGATTTTTATCTGCAGGACTGCAGATTAGTTGAAGAGTTGTGTAAATTGTTAAATATCTAGGGCGCGATCCCATATATGGCGCAGGTTTCGGCGCAATCGTGGGAACCTGCGCCGCCCGTAATTTCACCTCGCACATCAGAGTATTACATATACCCCACCGGCAGTTCCTAAAGTGCCGTAAGTCTGATAAACTAGCGATGTCCAGAAATGAGCGTAACTACAAATTTCTGGAGTCGCTAGTGACTTACGGCACTTTAGAAACTGCCGGCGCCTAAGAAAAGTAAAGAAAATTTTAAATCTCCCGTAACAGTCTAACACGCCTCACAAAAATAGCCCGACACGTAAAACCCCTATATCCGCAATCCCCCCCTCTCACTACTAATAATAAATGTTAACCCCTAGACCGACAACCCCCCACAACGCAATAAACCTAATTATTAACCCCTAAACCGCCATAGCCCACAATGCAATTAACCTATTTAAGTATTAACCCCTAAACCGCCATAGCCCACATAGGCTATAAAATGTATTAACCCCTAATCTGCCGCCGCCAACGTCACCGCCACTATAATAAAGTTATTAACCCCTAAACCTAAGTCTAACCCTAACCCTAATACCCCCCTAACTTAAATATTATTTAAATAAATCTAAATAAAATTAATATTATTAACTAAATTATTCCTGTTTAAAACTAAATACTTACCTATAAAATAAACCCTAAGATAGCTACAATATAATTAATTATATTGTAGCTATTTTAGGATTTATTTTTATTTTACAGGCAACTTTGTATTTATTTTAACTAGGTACAATAGCTATTAAATAGTTAATAACTATTTAATAGCTACCTAGTTAAAGTAATTACAAATTTACCTGTAAAATAAATCCTAACCTAAGTTACAATTACACCTTACACTACACTATCATTAAATAAATTAAATAAATTAACTACAATTACCTAAAATTAAATACAATTAAATAAAATAAACTGTAGTACAAAAATAACAAACACTAAATTACAGAAAATAAAAACAAATTATAAGAAGTTTAAACTAATTACACCTAATCTAAGCCCCCTAATAAAATTAAAAAGCCCCCCAAAATAATCAAATTCCCTACCCTATAAATTACAAATAGCCCTTAAAAGAGCTTTTTGCGGGGCATTGCCCCAAAGTAATCAGCTCTTTTACCTGTAAAAAAAGAAATACAACCCCCCACAACATTAAAACCCACCACCCACACCCAACCTTACTCTAAAATCCACCCAATCCCCCCTTAAAAAAACCTAACACTACCCCATTGAAGATCACCCTACCTTGAGCCGTCTTCACCCAGCCGGGCAGAAGTCTTCATCCGATCTGGGCACAAGTGGTCCTTCAGCCGGGCAGAAGTCTTCATCCGATCCAGGCAGAAGAGGTTCTCCATCCGGGCAGAAGTCTTCATCCAAGCGGCATCTTCTATCTTCTTTGATCCGACGAGGAACGGCTCCATCTTGAAGACATCCGACGCGGAGCATCCTTCCTGGCTGACGGACTTACGACTAATGAAGGTTCCTTTATATGACGTCATCCAAGATGGCGTCCCTTGAATTCCGATTGGCTGATTGGATTCTATCAGCCAATCGGAATTAAGGTAGGAAAAATCCTATTGGCTGATGCAATCAGCCAATCGGATTGACCTCGCATTCTATTGGCTGTTCCAATCAGCCAATAGAATGTGAGCTCAATCCTATTGGCTGATTGGATCTGCCAATCGGATTGAACTTCAATCCGATTGGCTGATTGCATCAGCCAACAGGATTTTTCCTACCTTAATTCCGATTGGCTGATAGAATCCTATCAGCCAATCGGAATTCAAGGGACGCCATCTTGGATGACGTCATTTAAAGGAACCTTCATTCGTCGTTAGTCCGTCGGCCAGGAAGGATGCTCCGCATCGGATGTCTTCAAGATGGAGCCGCTCCTCGTCGGATGGAAGAAGATAGAAGATGCCGCTTGGATGAAGACTTCTGCCCGGATGGAGAACCTCTTCTGCCCGGATCGGATGAAGACTTCTGCCCGGCTGGAGGACCACTTGTGCCCGGATCGGATGAAGACTTCTGCCCGGCTGGGTGAAGACGGCTCAAGGTAGGGTGATCTTCAATGGGGTAGTGTTAGGTTTTTTAAGGGGGGATTGGGTGGGTTTTAGAGTAAGGTTGGGTGTGGGTGGTGGGTTTTAATGTTGGGGGGGTTGTATTTCTTTTTTTTACAGGTAAAAGAGCTGATTACTTTGGGGCAATGCCCCACAAAAAGCCCTTTTAAGGGCTAATTGTAATTTAGTATAGGGTAGGGAATTTGATTATTTTGGGGGCTTTTTTATTTTATTAGGGGGCTTAGATTAGGTGTAATTAGTTTAAACTTCTTGTAATTTGTTTTTATTTTCTGTAATTTAGTGTTTTGTTTTTTTTGTACTATAGTTTAATTTATTTAATGATAGTGTAGTGTTAGGTGTAATTGTAACTTAGGTTAGGTTTTATTTTACAGGTAAATTTGTACTTTTTTAACTAGGTAGCTATTACATAGTTATTAACTATTTAATAGCTATTGTACCTAGTTAAAATAAATACAAAGTTGTCTGTAAAATAAAAATAAATCCTAAAATAGCTGCAATGTCATTATTAATTATATTGTAGCTTTCTTAGGCCTAGATTTAGAGTTTGGCGTTAGCCGTGAAAACCAGCGTTAGAGGCTCCTAACGCTGGTTTTAGGCTACCGCCGGTATTTGGAGTCACTCAAAATAGGGTCTAACACTCACTTTTCAGCCGCGACTTTTCCATACCGCAGATCCCCTTACGTAAATTGCGTATCCTATCTTTTCAATGGGATTTCTCTAACTCCGGTATTTAGAGTCGTGTCTGAAGTGAGCGTTAGACATCTAACGACAAAACTCCAGCCGCAGGAAAAAAGTCAGTAGTTAAGAGCTTTCTGGGCTAACGCCGGTTTCTAAAGCTCTTAACTACTGTACTCTAAAGTACACTAACACCCATAAACTACCTATGTACCCCTAAACCGAGGTCCCCCCACATCGCCGACACTCGAATAAATTTTTTTAACCCCTAATCTTCCGACCGCCACCTACGTTATCCTTATGTACCCCTAATCTGCTGCCCCTAACACCGCCGACCCCTGTATTATATTTATTAACCCCTAACCTGCCACCCACAACGTCGCCTCCACCTACCTACACTTATTAACCCCTAATCTGCCGACCGGACCTGAGCGCTACTATAATAAAGTTATTAACCCCTAATCCGCCTCACTAACCCTATCATAAATAGTATTAACCCCTAATCTGCCCTCCCTAACATCGCCGACACCTAACTTCAATTATTAACCCCTAATCTGCCGACCGGAGCTCACCGCTATTCAAATAAATGGATTAACCCCTAAAGCTAAGTCTAACCCTAACACTAACACCCCCCTAAGTTAAATATAATTTAAATCTAACAAAATTAATTATCTCTTATTAAATAAATTATTCCTATTTAAAGCTAAATACTTACCTGTAAAATAAATCCTAATATAGCTACAATATAAATTATAATTATATTATAGCTATTTTAGGATTAATATTTATTTTACAGGTAACTTTGTATTTATTTTAACCAGGTACAATAGCTATTAAATAGTTAAGAACTATTTAATAGCTAAAATAGTTAAAATAATTACAAATTTACCTGTAAAATAAATCCTAACCTAAGTTAAAATTAAACCTAACACTATAATATCAATAAATTAATTAAATAAACTACCTACAATTACCTACAATTAACCTAACACTACACTATCAATAAATTAATTAAATACAATTGCTACAAATAAATACAATTAAATAAACTTGCTAAAGTACAAAAAATAAAAAAGAACTAAGTTACAAAAAATAAAAAAATATTTACAAACATAAGAAAAATATAACAACAATTTTAAACTAATTACACCTACTCTAAGCCCCCTAATAAAATAACAAAGCCCCTTAAAATAAAAAAATGCCCTACCCTATTCTGAATAACTAAAGTTCAAAGCTCTTTTACCTTACCAGCCCTGAACAGGGCCCTTTGCGGGGCATGCCCCAAGAAGTTCAGCTCTTTTGCCTGTAAAAGAAAAAATACAATACCCAAGCCCCCCAACATTACAACCCACCACCCACATACCCCTAATCTAACCCAAACCCCCCTTAAATAAACCTAACACTAAGCCCCTGAAGATCTTCCTACCTTATCTTCACCATACCAGGTTCACCGATCCGTCCTGAAGAGCTCCTCCGATGTCCTGATCCAAGCCCAAGCGGGGGGGCTGAAGAGGTCCATGATCCGGCTGAAGTCGTCATCCAAGCGGGAGCTGAAGAGGTCCATGATCCGGATGAAGTCTTCTATCAACGGCATCTTCAATCTTCTTTCTTCCGGATCCATCTTGCAGACCTCCGACGCGGAACATCCTGCTGGGCCGACGGACTAAAGACGAATGACGGTTCCTTTAAGGGACGTCATCCAAGATAGCTTCCCTCGAATTCCGATTGGCTGATAGGATTCTATCAGCCAATCGGAATTAAGGTAGGAATATTCTGATTGGCTGATGGAATCAGCCAATCAGAATCAAGTTCAATCCGATTGGCTGATCCAATCAGCCAATCAGATTGAGCTCGCATTCTATTGGCTGATCGGAACAGCCAATAGATTGCGAGCTCAATCTGATTGGCTGATTGAATCAGCCAATCGGATTGAACTTGAATCTGATTGGCTGATTCCATCAGCCAATCAGAATATTCCTACCTTAATTCCGATTGGCTGATAGAATCCTATCAGCCAATCGGAATTCGAGGGACCCATCTTGGATGACGTCCCTTAAAGGAACCGTCATTCGTCTTTAGTCCGTCGGCCCAGCAGGATATTCCGCGTCGGAGGTCTGCAAGATGGATCCGGAAGAAAGAAGATTGAAGATGCCGTTGATAGAAGACTTCATCCGGATCATGGACCTCTTCAGCTCCCGCTTGGATGAAGACTTCAGCCGGATCATGGACCTCTTCAGCCCCCCGCTTGGGCTTGGATCAGGACATCGGAGGAGCTCTTCAGGACGGATCGGTGAACCTGGTATGGTGAAGATAAGGTAGGAAGATCTTCAGGGGCTTAGTGTTAGGTTTATTTAAGGGGGGTTTGGGTTAGATTAGGGGTATATGGGTGGTGGGTTGTAATGTTGGGGGCTTGGGTATTGTATGTTTTTTTTACAGGCAAAAGAGCTGAATTTCTTGGGGCATGCCCAGCAAAGGGCCCTGTTCAGGGCTGGTAAGGTAAAAGAGCTTTGAAATGTAGTAATTTAGAATAGGGTAGGGCATTTTGTTATTTTGGGGGTCTTTGTTATTTTATTAGGGGGCTTAGAGTAGGTGTAATTAGTTTAAAATTGTTGTAATATTTTTCTTATGTTTGTAAATATTTTTTTATTTTTTGTACTTTAGCAAGTTTATTTAATTGTATTTATTTGTAGCAATTGTATTTAATTAATTTATTGATAGTGTAGTGTTAGGTTAATTGTAGGTAATTGTAGGTAGTTTATTTAATTAATTTATTGATAGTATAGTGTTAGGTTTAATTTTAACTTAGGTTAGGATTTATTTTACAGGTAAATTTGTAATTATTTTAACTATTTTAGCTATTAAATAGTTCTTAACTATTTAATAGCTATTGTACCTGGTTAAAATAAATACAAAGTTACCTGTAAAATAAATATTAATCTTAAAATAGCTATAATATAATTATAATTTATATTGTAGCTATATTAGGATTTATTTTACAGGTAAGTATTTAGCTTTAAATAGGAATAATTTATTTAATAAGAGATAATTAATTTCGTTAGATTTAAATTATATTTAACTTAGGGGGGTGTTAGTGTTAGGGTTAGACTTAGCTTTAGGGGTTAATACATTTATTAGAATAGCGGTGAGCTCCGGTCGGCAGATTAGGGGTTAATGTTTGAAGTTAGGTGTCGGCGATGTTAGGGAGGGCAGATTAGGGGTTAATACTATTTATGATAGGGTTAGTGAGGCGGATTAGGGGTTAATAACTTTATTATAGTAGCGCTCAGGTCCGGTCGGCAGATTAGGGGTTAATAAGTGTAGGCAGGTGCAGGCGACGTTGTGGGGGGCAGATTAGGGGTTAATAAATATAATATAGGGGTCGGCAATGTTAGGGCAGCAGATTAGGGGTACATAAGGATAATGTAAGTAGCGGCGGTTTACGGAGCGGCAGATTAGGGGTCAATAATAATATGCAGGGGTCAGCGATAGCGGGGGCGGCAGATTAGGGGTTAATAAGTGTAAGGTTAGGGGTGTTTAGACTCGGGGTACATGTTAGAGTGTTAAGTGCAGACGTAGGAAGGGTTACCGCATAGCAAACAATGGGGCTGCGTTAGGAGTTGAACGCGGCTTTTTTGCAGGTGTTTGTTTTTTTTTCAGCTCAAACAGCCCCATTGTTTCCTATGGGGGAATCGTGCACGAACACGTTTTTGAGGCTGGCCGCGTCCGTAAGCAACTCTGGTATCGAGAGTTGAAGCTGCGTTAAAAATGCTCTACGCTCCTTTTTTGGAGCCTAACGCAGCCTTTATGTGGACTCTCAATACCAGAGTTATTTTTATGGTGCGGCCAGAAAAAAGCCGGCGTTAGTTTTTCGGGTGGTTACCGACAAAACTCCAAATCTAGGCCAGAGGGTTTATTTTATAGGTAAGTATTTAGTTTTAAATAGGAATAATTTAGTTAATAATATTAATTTTATTTAGATTTATTTAAATAATATTTAAGTTAGGGGGGTGTTAGGGTTAGGGTTAGACTTAGGTTTAGAGGTTAATAACTTTATTATACAGGGAGTGCAGAATTATTAGGCAAATGAGTATTTTGACCACATCATCCTCTTTATGCATGTTGTCTTACTCCAAGCTGTATAGGTTCGAAAGCCTACTACCAATTAAGCATATTAGGTGATGTGCATCTCTGTAATGAGAAGGGGTGTGGTCTAATGACATCAACACCCTATATCAGGTGTGCATAATTATTAGGCAACTTCCTTTCCTTTGGCAAAATGGGTCAAAAGAAGGACTTGACAGGCTCAGAAAAGTAAAAAATAGTGAGATATCTTGCAGAGGGATGCAGCACTCTTAAAATTGCAAAGCTTCTGAAGCGTGATCATCGAACAATCAAGCGTTTCATTCAAAATAGTCAACAGGGTCGCAAGAAGCGTGTGGAAAAACCAAGGCACAAAATAACTGCCCATGAACTGAGAAAAGTCAAGCGTGCAGCTGCCAAGATGCCACTTGCCACCAGTTTGGCCATATTTCAGAGCTGCAACATCACTGGAGTGCCCAAAAGCACAAGGTGTGCAATACTCAGAGACATGGCCAAGGTAAGAAAGGCTGAAAGACGACCACCACTGAACAAGACACACAAGCTGAAACGTCAAGACTGGGCCAAGAAATATCTCAAGACTGATTTTTCTAAGGTTTTATGGACTGTTGAAATGAGAGTGAGTCTTGATGGGCCAGATGGATGGGCCCGTGGCTGGATTGGTAAAGGGCAGAGAGCTCCAGTCCGACTCAGACGCCAGCAAGGTGGAGGTGGAGTACTGGTTTGGGCTGGTATCATCAAAGATGAGCTTGTGGGGCCTTTTCGGGTTGAGGATGGAGTCAAGCTCAACTCCCAGTCCTACTGCCAGTTTCTGGAAGACACCTTCTTCAAGCAGTGGTACAGGAAGAAGTCTGCATCCTTCAAGAAAAACATGAATTTCATGCAGGACAATGCTCCATCACACGCGTCCAAGTACTCCACAGCGTGGCTGGCAAGAAAGGGTATAAAAGAAGAAAATCTAATGACATGGCCTCCTTGTTTACCTGATCTGAACCCCATTGAGAACCTGTGGTCCATCATCAAATGTGAGATTTACAAGGAGGGAAAACAGTACACCTCTCTGAACAGTGTCTGGGAGGCTGTGGTTGCTGCTGCACGCAATGTTGATGGTGAACAGATCAAAACACTGACAGAATCCATGTATGGCAGGCTTTTGAGTGTCCTTGCAAAGAAAGGTGGCTATATTGGTCACTGATTTGTTTTTGTTTTGTTTTTGAATGTCAGAAATGTATATTTGTGAATGTTGAGATGTTATATTGGTTTCACTGGTAAAAATAAATAATTGAAATGGGTATATATTTGTTTTTTGTTAAGTTGCCTAATAATTATGCACAGTAATAGTCACCTGCACACACAGATATCCCCCTAAAATAGCTAAAACTAAAAACAAACTAAAAACTACTTCCAAAAATATTCAGCTTTGATATTAATGAGTTTTTTGGGTTCATTGAGAACATGGTTGTTGTTCAATAATAAAATTAATCCTCAAAAATACAACTCGCCTAATAATTCTGCACTCCCTGTAGTGGCGGCGACGTTGGCGGCGGCAGATTAGGGGTTAATACATTTAATAGGCTATGTGGGCTATGGCGGTTTAGGGGTTAATACTAGAATAGGTTTATTGCGGTGTGGGCTATTGCGGTTTAGGGGTTAATAGAGTTATTAGTTATTGCGGTGGGAGATTGCGGTTGACAGGTAGATAGACATTGCGCATGCGTTAGGTGTTAGTTTATTTTTGCAGGCATTTTCGGGAGTTACGGTGCTCCCATACTCAGCGCAAGGCCTGCTACGGCTGCCTTTTATGGCGAGGTGAAAATGGAGTAAGATTTCTCCATTTTCGGCACGTAAGGCCTTGCACTGGATATTGGATACCGATTTACGACGCAGTCCCATGTTAGCCTATGGGAGTAAAAATTGCGAGCGATGGGTGAAATATAAGGCCGTAACTTGTATGCTACAACGTATATGTAATACCAAAATCACGCAAAATCTGGTGTCGCCGGCTTTTGCGGGCGACGCTCTTTATGTAATGGAGGCCCTAATTTTAAAAAGTTAGTTTAGCAGTTTAGTAGTACTATAGTTTAAGTAAAACAACTTTTTGACTTTTTTACTGTTTGTTATATTAAGTTTAAGTTCTTGTGTCTTCTATTACAAGTTTGAGATCAGTAGTACTAAGTTAATAGTTAAAAAAACAAGTTCTCTGTTTTTTACTAAGTTATATTACTTTAGAGTTAAAAATTCTTCTTACCTTTTGTTTCATTGCTGCTAGTGGCTGCTGATGAACAGGTTTAGTTTGCACTTAGGGCTCGATGATATAAACTTTGCCTGCTCAAAGCCACTTTTTCTCGACGACTCTTGCAAGGCTGCCCTGGTGGAATAATAGTAAAAAAGGGGGAGTCCCTGCAAGTGGCGAGATGGCTCCTATTAAAAGTATTAGAACAACAGAAAAAAAGAGTAACCCAGCAAACAAGTGAAAAGCCTGATCCGGCCAGGTGCACGTTGGTTTGGCTAGCGACCACTAGCTCCAATGTATAGTATGGAAAGTCAGTTCCACAGCACCTTGCAGTATAAAATGTCCTTTATTAGCAACTCATGGACAGCATATTATGCGACATTTCAGGAACGCTGTCCCTTAATCATGCATAACACATAGTACACCTGTACCTTTATTTAAAGGTATATCCAGCCAATCACTGGCCACTTCCTAGAGACACATCCCACTTCACAAAAAAATTTTCAATGGAGATTATGTTAACCTTGCCCTCTAGAGGATATAACATATTCTAACAAGAACCATTCATGTAAGACTATCCAGGGTACTATCTATAATGTGTCTGTACACTTCAAAAATTATTTCATTTAAAAACAATCATTTAAAAACATATAAATTTATAAAAAATATATGTAGAAATTCATTAATATATACAAAAATACACCAGTTATGCTGCTGCTGATTTTAAGATAAACCCAATTGTTGATATTGATGTATATAACTAGAGGAAGACGGACAGGTCTAATTCTCTATTTAGACCATTAGGATATAAAGAGTCTAATTTATGTATCCAATATGCTTTCTTTTGTTTAAGGCTACGTTCCCTGTCACACCCCCCCCCCCCTGGGTATATCAACATGATCAATGATCTGCCATCTGATTTGATTATTTTGATTACCACTTTCCAAAAAATGACATGCCACAGGAGCTTGGAGATCACTTGTCCTAATATTAGATTTATGCTGATTGAGTCTTTCTCTCATCTTATGGGTCGTTTCCCCTACATACATTTTTGAACAGGGACATTTTATCATATATATTACAAAAGTAGAATTACAAGTGTAATGTGATTTTAACTTAAATTTATGTCCACTCCTAGGATGTACAAATTCTTTACCTTTAATTATTGAATGGCAACTGCCACAGTTTAGACATGGGAAACATCCTGTGTTCTTTTCAGTGATGTATCTAGTTCTACTAATATCTTTAGAACCCATGTCAGACTGTACCAAGATGTCACTCAAATTTTTGACTCTCTGATGGGCCATAATTGGATATTTTTGCAATAAATCTATATGCTTATTACATGTTTGGATTATGTGCCAATGCTTCCTAATAAATTTAGATATTTTAGTGCTTTGATCATTGAATTGGGAAATAAAAATAAGCCTATTCTTATCTTTCTTATTGTCAACCTTTTTTTTTAATCCTTTTTTGATGTTTAGGGTTTCCTTTGTCACCAACTCCTCAGGGTACCCTCTTTCAAGGAATTTCTCACCCATTTCCTTAAGCCTCTCATTTCTAAGGGTACTGTCACTGACAATTTTATTGGCTCTCAGCAACTGACTCCTTGGAAGATAATCTTTCAGCTTTTGATTATGGAAACTGTCATATCTAAGTAATGTGTTGTGATCTGTCTTTTTGCGATGAAGATCAATTTTAAGCTTTGAACCTTCCCTATATATGACAGTGCCCAGAAATACAATTTTCTCCTCACTAGCTACAAGTGTGAATTCAAGTCCACTGACCTCTAAATTGAGCTGATTGACTAATTGTTTAATAGTGTTCTCGTTGCCCCACCATATGCCAAACACATCGTCAATGAAACACCACCATGTGGCTCCATACTGTAAAAACAGTGAGTTATACACATTTTCTCTTCGAAATGACTCATGTATAGGTTGGCATATGATGGGGTAACGTTCGACCCCATGGCCGTCTCCTTCTTTTGAATATACCATGTGTCTCTGAATAAAAAATAGTTGTAATACAATACAATCCTCAATAATTCTTCCAAAAAATTGACTTGAGCTACATTATATTCATTACCATTGGATAAAAGATGATGGATCACCCCTATGCCACTTTCGTGTTTTATAGAGGTGTACAAACTCTTGACATCTAAACTAAACAAGATATATTTAGTATTTTCAAATTCCAACGCTGATACCTTTTCTATAAAGTCCCCTGTGTCTTTAATGTATGATGTCATTTTCTCTACATATGGTTGTAATACCCTATCTAGAAATTTAGCTATGTTAGTGAATACTGATTCAACATTAGACACTATAGGGCGCCCAGGCAGTTCTTGCAAATTTTTATGTACTTTGGGCACAGTATAGAACACTGGTGTTTTCGGGTGTTCATTATATAGATAATCACACATCTTTTTATCAATTATACCTTTACTCATAGCATTATTGAGTATTCTTTTTATCTCCTTTTGGATCTTAAAAATAGGGTTATCATCTAGGCCCTGGTATGTATAGGGGGTCACTCAATTGGTTGATAATTTCATGAATATAGTAGTCTTTTTAAAGAACTACTGTAGCTCCACCCTTGTCCACTCTCTTTATCACTATGTTACGTTTTTTAATGGATTCAATGGCTCTGAACTCATCTTTAGACAAATTATACGGTTTTGTTATTTTGTTATTATTTTTGATTTGCAACATTTTAGAATACAAAACATTAATATCTGCCATAACCAATTTGGAAAAAGTGTCTAAACTACTGTTTTGTGTTGCTGGCGTGAACGTGCTTTTTTTATACAAGCCAAGTTTTTAAATCAAACTTATCAGTGTTGTTTAATTTATCGCCAACCCCTGGGACAATATCAACAATATTTTTGAACTTACTCACAGTGCTGATCTTATCTCTTTCATTATTACCATAAAAAAACAAACGTAGTTTTATACTTCTGAAAAATTTATACAGATCCTTATTTAACTGAAATAAGTCCAGCTCTTTGTAAGGGCAAAAAGAGAGTCCTTTTTCTAGCAATTTATACTCACTGTCACCCAATGTCTCTTTGGAAATATTAATCACTGTTTCCGTGTTCCTCTCTTCCGATTTCCTTGGCCCCGTGTCTTCATCCGCTTGTTGTTTTCCACGTCTGTGTTTCCGTCCACCACAATGTTTCCTTTGTTGCTCGATAAAAAAGCTGATGATGGTGATGATGAACCAGATGACTGATCCGTTGTGGCTCCGCCCCCTTCTCTGCGTCTGTTCTGTCGATAGGCTTGGTGGCTTTGACTTCCTGATGACGTATTGGGGAATCCTTTGTTTGAATCTGTATACCCGGGTTTCCATTTGTATACATTTCCTCGGACATAGTCATCTTCATCTCGGATGAATTTGAGCCTTTTCCGCTCTTGGATATCCTTTTTCAGTTGAGCGATCTTCTCATCCATTTTTTTTGATGTAATCGTCCAGTGCTTCTGCTGACAACAGTTTCGTAAGTTCCATTTTGCAATTTTCAATTTCTTTCTCTTGTTGTTCAACGTCCTTTAACAAGTATTCCCCTGTTAATGTGATAGATCGTAAGAGCATTTATTGAGTATTGCCTCAAACTTTCCACAATACTCCTCATTCTCACGTAGCAGAGTGGGCTGGGTACTCATTCTCAAGCCCCGAGGTATTCTCTTCACTCTGTGATATTTGGAGAGGGTAGTGATGTGTAAATCCCAAGTGGTGTTCTTGCTCCTTAGATTCTCATACCTTTTTTCATGATCATGTACTGGTATAGCTTTTAGAAATTCCCTGGAGCCTCTGGTCAGTGTGGTGATAAGAGCAGCCTCCATTTCAGTGTATATAAACACTTTAGTGCCGTCTGTTTTTTGTTGCTTATCCATAATGGGAGTAATTATTCTCAAGTTGCACGGGTCAATGGTCGAGTATTGTAACAACAGCAAACAAGTGAAAGGCTTGATCCGGCCAGGTGCACGTTGGTTTGGCTAGCGACCACTAGCTCCAATGTATAGTACAGAAAGTCAGTTCCACAGCACCTTGCAGTATAAAATGTCCTTTATTAGCAACTCATGGACAGCATATTATGTGACTTTTCGGGAACGCAGTCCCTTAATCATGCATGACACATAGTACACCTGTACCTTTACTTAAAGGTATATCCAGCCAATCACTGGCCACTTCCTAGAGACACATCCCACTTCACAAAAATGTTTTCAATGGAGATTATGTTAACATTGCCCTCTAGAGGATATAACATATTCTAACAAGAACCATTCATGGGGCTTGAGAATGAGTACCCAGCCCACTCTGCTACATGAGAATGAGGAGTATTGTGGAAAGTTTGAGGTAATACTCAATAAATGCTCTTACGACCTTATCACATTAACAGTGGAATACTTGTTAAAGGACGTTGAACAACAAGAGAAAGAAATTGAAAATTGCAAAATGGAGCTTACAAAACTGTTGTCAACAGAAGCACTGGACGATTACATCAAAAAAATGGATGAGAAGATCGCTCAACTAAAAAAGGATATCCAAGAGCTGAAAAGGCTCAAATTCATCCAAGATGTAGATGACTATATCCGAGGAAATGTATACAAATGGAAACCCGGGTATACAGATTCAAACAGGGGATTCCCCAATACGTCATCAGGATGTCAAAGCCGCCAAGCCTATCGACAGAAAAGACGCAGGGAAGGGGGTGGAGCCACAACGGGTCAGTCATCTGGTTCATCATCACCATCATCTGCTTTTTTTTTTTTTTTTAATATATTTTTTATTGAGGTTTTATAAAACAAAGATAGATCAAAAATCTCCTGTTAACAACATAGATGAAAAATACAATTGAAATTGAGAAAGTTATTCCAAAAGTTATAACAAATACAAAAATAAGCTAATGAAACCTCGATTTTATGATATATAGCATATATAACTGTCTAATTAGAAACCAACTCCTAGGCCGTACGGCCACTGAAAATAGAAGAAAACTGGAAGACAGATAGATATCTTTTTAATAGGTATCAAAATGTGAGTGGGGGGGATATTCAGCGGGTTAGCACCGCTTGTCAAAGATGGGGGTATGTGGATATGGAAGGGCGGAGCCAGATAGAAGGGCAACAGCACAAATTTAATGGAGTCTCTAAAAAAGTTGCCCAAGGGTTAGGAGTAGATCCAAAAGTCAACTTAGGACATATGGTTTTTAGCGCCTGGGAGTACCAGCGTATATAGAAGCATTTAAGTGTTAGGGAGGATCCGGGGTATAAGTTAATGTTGTACATATAGGGTGAGAAGAGGTAGGAGGACGTGTTAAAAAAGACTTATTTGGGCTTAAGGAGAAAAGTCGTGAGGAGTGGGCAAAAAATAGCTGTGATAAAGTAAGTTAGAGTAAGATGTCTATATGTACTGGCATACTTGTCATACAAAATACAATTGTTGCTAGATATACTATCTACAAAAATAACCATTTCAACAATATACCATAATACTAGAGATCATAATAGAAATAGAGTGCAGAGAGTACTCAAACCTGTCCCTTACGGGGACTAACTGTATTAAGTATCAAAAATTTCAAGTAATCTGATATTAATATAATATAAGACACTATAGGCATGTTACATTTACCTGGAATTATCCCAATATGAAGCATTTCTTCTAGAGATATAGAGGTGAGACGTGAGTTAGGAGTTTCAGCCTATTAATTTTAGGTCATCAAGTATTAACAGCATACAAAAATCAGGATCTCATCTATAAACCCTACCTGGGACACCACTATCTAAAATTTCACTTCAAGACATATAGTGGTGCTGGGCATAAGTGCAGTTTGATAAGACCAGTTAATCTAAACTTAGGTGTTAGTTTTTCCTCTAGGTTGCTGACACTCAAAATAAGGTGTAGTATGATATACAAGTTGAATTAAGTGTAGGTGCGGAAGCATCACAGGTAGGGGGTATCAATAAGTCACTACTGCCAAATAGAATACAGTGTGAAGTCTCAGGATGTCTAGTCCCCATAATTCTATAATGAGCAGACATAAACATGGGGAAGTAACTCTGTGTGTAAGAGTACCCTATAAGCTCGTAAATGGTGGTATCGTAAGAAAACTGAGCCTCCCATACATATGTAGGGTACAATAGGATTAGTGCAGATGGCTAGGCAATTCGCCATTATATAGCTTTAGGATCAATGTACCTAGTTAAAGTACAGAATGGAAGAGAGCCCCCATAGAAACCTACAAATATTGGCAGCAAACAAGCTGGCGCATAACAGGCAGCTACATAAGGTGGTTACCTTTGTTAAAATTGCCCTACCCTGATAACGCCATGGAGCCACTAATTTATATCTAATACACAGATAATGTCTGGAAGGTGATTTTCAGCATATGTACATCAGGTATGAAACAGAATATTGGAAGCTGCATTGCCATGACTCTAGTATGATGAAGGTTTTATGTTTAACTATGTACTTCTTGAGGTAGAAGGGTAGCTGTACCTATTCACTAGGGGCACTGTATTATACTGCTAACTATATACAGGCTGTACTTATATGTGATAACTACTGTAGTATACATGCAACACCTTTTTATATAAGCTACTATATAATGAACTAACTGAATATATTATATAAAATCCTACAAGGACAGTGTATGTAGTATTAAGCTGTATCTATTCCCTAAAGGTATTGCACTACACTGCTGACTATATACAGGCTGTACCTATATATGAGATCTACTGTAGTATACCTGCTACACCTTTATATATAAGCTGCTATACAGTGAACTAACTGAATATATTATATAAGATCCTACAGTGATAGTGTATGTAGTATAAAGCTGTACCCATTCACCACAGGCACTGCACTACACTGCTGACTATATACAAGCTATACCTATATATGTGATCCACTGCAGTATACCTATTGTAGCTCTATACATAAGCTGCTATACAATGAACACACAAGAAGAAGCTAAGCATTTAAAAAGAAGAGCAATCCTTAAAGGCATTAGAACTCAAATATGACAAAGTGAGACAAGAGCTACTATAAGGGTTTTCTATACAATAAGTTACATAAATAGCTTAGTAGGATCATCTGAGTAAAATAGGCATTAGATAGTGGTAGCTAAGATCAAACTAGGATGTGGTGTGTCTTTTAAAACAGTAATAGAGATCGTTTCATGTGGGGAGACCTCTGGGAGCTGCCTATTAAATCAATCAGCCGCTGAAAAGCTTAAGCATAGTGAAGGCGAGAGGGTTAATTCCCACTCTAACGGTTATTTCAAGGATCAGTAATGTCCCACTCGGCATCCGGTCAGCAAATAAATGAGTTATTTGTCAAGTAGAGACTAGGCTGGCTTGTAACTCAGGCAAATGTTATAAACTTAGTTTCCCCAGTGTGATGAGCCAAAAAGAGTCTAGATACCTCCAATTTTAGCAAGGGACTCATCACACAGGGCTAGCTGTATAAGTCTGACACATCTCTAGCCAACACCGGTAACGTCAAACTGGGGTCTATCCTGCAGAGGGTTCAGCAGATGTAGTGTCGAAATCAATAGGCAGCAGGGCCTGCCCTGCACAAATGTAAACAGACCGCTGAGGTTGTCAGCTTGAAGATTGGCCCAACAATTAAGTGTCCAGATCGCGCAGTTCTGGGAGCCGTGTAAGTCACAAACTCTAACAGCTGTGTGTACAAGACTCTTCCGCAGAAGATCCGGGTGTGGGAGCTGAGACCCAGAGGTTGTTAGCTTTTTCTTCACAGGAGACGTTGAGGCAAGATCACGGCCTCCCTGCTCAGGGTTCACATCTACCGGCACCACACACGGAGTTAAAGCAAGTGGGTGTGATTTCATGTATATCTGCGATATATTCACTTTCCGTTCTAGAGGAATAGTCACATTTGCTTTTTTTGCGGGCGAGGTTAGCGGCAGGGATAGTTCCTTGTGTTCTAAAGACTCTTGCTTCCGGTGGTGAGTGTCTAGCCCAGAAGATGGCGCCTTTGCCCTAAGCAGGGAAGACTCGATGTTCCCATCAGGGTCTAGAGTAGTCGCCATTTTAAGTGTTTGATTATTTTCCATAATATACTGATCCCTAAGTATGAGCGTTAAGTCCACAAAGTTATAATCCATCTTTTCCTCTAAATTGTCCAACAGGGCTTTCATCTTCTTATAGAAGTCCTCCATGCTTGAATTGTATGAGTTAGGCTATAGAACATAGAGATACTTCTGCCTTGTGGTTAGTTCAGCTGGTACAGGGCCAAACAGATATCGCAGTGGACGTATAAACTTCGTTAGGTTAGACTGCAGGAAGCTGCTCCACTTCCCCATAGGTGTAGTTTAAAGATTTAGGTGAAAAGTGTAGATTATGCTCGCTATAAAGCTAAACATTTTGCAGGAGCTCAAAGACCGTGCATCTTGTCTCTTCAGTGGTTAGCTCCGCCCCCCAGCATCATCTGCTTTTTTATCGAGCGACAAAGGAAACATTGTGGTGGACGGAAACACAGACGTGGAAAACAACAAGCGGATGAAAACACGGGGCCAAGGAAATCAGAAGAGAGGAACATGGAAACAGTGATTAATATTTCCAAAGAGACATTGGGTGATAGTGAGTATAAATTGCTAGAAAAATGACTCTCTTTTTGCCCTTAGAAAGAGCTGGACTTATTTCAGTTAAATAAGGATCTGTATAAATTTTTCAGAAGTATAAAACTACATTTGTTTTTTTATGGTAATAATGAAAGAGATAAGATCAGTGCAGTGAGTAAGTTCAAAAATATTTCAGTTAAATAAGGATCTGTATAAATTTTTCAGAAGTATAAAACTACGTTTGTTTTTTGATGGTAATAATGAAAGAGATAAGATCAGTACAGTGAGTAAGTTCAAAAATATTGGTGATATTGTCCCAGGGGTTGGCGATAAATTAAACAACACTGACAAGTTTGATTTTAAAAAACTTGGCTTGTATAAAAAAAGCACGTTCACGCCAGCAACATAAAACAGTAGTTTAGACACTTTTTCCAAATTGGTTATGGCAGATATTAATGTTTTGTATTCTAAAATGTTGCAAATCAAAAATAATAACAAAATAACAAAACCGTATAATTTGTCTAAAGATGAGTTCAGAGCCATTGAATCCATTAAAAAACGTAACATAGTGATAAAGAGAGCGAACAAGGGCGGAGCTAAAGTAGTTCTTGAAAAAGACTACTATATTCATGAAATTATCAACCAATTGAGTGACCCCTATACATTCCAGGCCCTAGATAATAACCCTATTTTTAAGATCTAAAAGGAGATAAAAAGAATACTCAATAATGCTATGAGTAAAGGTATAATTGATAAAAAGATGTGTGATTACCTATATAATGAACACCCGAAAACACCAGTGTTCTATACTGTGCCCAAAGTACATAAAAATTTGCAAGAACCGCCTGGGCGCCCTATAGTGTCTAATGTGGAATCAGTATTCACTAACATAGCTACATTTATAGATAGAGTATTACAACCATATGCAGAGAAAATTACATCATACATGAAAGACACAGGGGACTTTATACAAAAACTATCAGCGTTGGAATTTGAAAATACTAAATATATCTTGTTTAGTTTAGATGTCAAAAGTTTGTACACCTCTATAAAACACGAAAGTGGCATAGGGGTGATCCATCATCTTTTATCCAATGGTAATGAATATAATGTAGCTCAAGTCAATTTTTTGGAAGAATTATTGAGGATTGTATTGTATTACAACTATTTTTTATTCAGAGACACATGGTATATTCAAAAGAAGGGGACGGCCATGGGGTCGAATGTTGCCCCATCATATGCCAACCTATACATGAGTCATTTCGAAGAGAAAAATGTGTATAATAACTCACTATTTTTACAGTATGGAGCAACATGGTGGCGTTTCATCGACGATGTGTTTGGCATATGGTGGGTCAATGAGGACTCTTTGAAACAATTCGTCAATCAGCTCAATTTAGAGGTCAGTGGACTTGAATTCACATTTGTAGCTAGTGAGGAGAAAAGGGTATTTCTGGACACTGTCATATATAGGGAAGGTTCAAAGCTTAAAATTGATCTTCATCGCAAAAAGACAGATCACAACATATTACTTAGATATGACAGTTTCCATAATCAAAAGCTGAAAGATTCTCTTCCAAGGAGTCAGTTGCTGAGAGTCAATAAAATTGTCAGTGACAGTACCCTTAGAAATGAGAGGCTTAAGGAAATGGGTGAGAAATTCCTTGAAAGAGGGTACCCTGAGGAGTTGGTGACAAAGGAAACCCTAAACATCAAAAAGGATTAAAAACAAAGGTTGACAATAAGAAAGATAAGAATAGGCTTATTTTTATTTCCCAATTCAATGATCAAAGCACTAAAATATCTAAAATTATTAGGAAGCATTGGCACATAATCCAAACATGTGATAATCATATAGATTTATTGCAAAAATATCCAATTATGGCCCATTGGAGAGTCAAAAATTTGAGTGACATCTTGGTACAGTCTGACATGGGTTCTAAACATATTAGTAGAACGAGATACATCACTGAAAAGAACACAGGATGTTTCCCATGTCTAAACTGTGGCAGTTGCCATTCAATAATTTAAGGTAAAGAATTTGTACATCCTAGGAGTGGACATAAATTTAAGTTAAAATCACATTACTCTTGTAATTCTACTTTTGTAATATATATGATAAAATGTCCCTGTTCAAAAATGTATGTAGGGGAAACGACCCGTAAGATGAGAGAAAGACTCAATCATCATAAATCTAATATTAAGATAGGTGATCTCCAAGCTCCTGTAGCATGTCATTTTTAGGAAAGTGGTCATCAAATTAATCAAATCAGATGGCAGATCATTGATCATGTTGATATATCCAGGGGGGGGGGGGGGGTGACAGGGAACGTAGCCTTAAACAAAAGGAAGCATATTGGATACATAAATTAGACTCTTTATATCCTAATGGTCTAAATAGAGTATTAGACCTGTCCGTCTTCCTCTAGGTATATACATCAATATCAACAATTGGGTTTATCTTAAAATCAGCAGCCGCATAACTGGTGTATTTTTGTATATATTAATGAATTTCTACATATATTTTTATAAATTTATATGTTTTTAAATGATTGTTTTTAAATGAAATATTTTTTGAAGTGTACAGACACTTTATAGATAGTGCCCTGGATAGTCTTGAACATGAATGGTTCTTGTTAAAATATGTTATATCCTCTAGAGGGCAATGTTAACATAATCTCCACTGAAAAAAAATTTGTGAAGTGGGATGTGTCTCTAGGAAGTGGCCAGTGATTGGCTGGATATACCTTTAAGTAAAGGTACAGGTGTACTATTCTACTAATCTGTATTAAAAGTATTAGAGCTCGCTGGATAGGGACACTTCGCTACTTAGAGCGAAGTTAGCAGGAACGAAGGGGAGCACATTAAAATTAAAATCATGCAGCCAATATAACTCACATTATGCTGCTTTCTGAATTGAGCATCTCATATTCGCTTATATTGTCGTATATATTCATGTTTATCTATTAGGGTTATAATTATTTTGAGTGTTTTGAGAAAAGCTCGCCACCTTTTAGTTGGCGAGAAAAAACTGTGATATCTGCAGTGCGAAAATCTTTATAGAATTACGCTGGGATTAGAAAGACATTTTCATATACGCCCATGGAACGCCCATGTTCAGCCCATTTTACGAAAAAACAATTATGCTTTGTATTTTGTATTTATAAGTTCAAATTTCTGTGTGATTTTCGCACATCCAGTGTACTACAATTACAATTTACGCTATGCATATTTAATTTTATTTGTTCCTGTTTAAATTACATACAATTTTAACTTTTTTTTTAACATATGATTTTTGGTGAAGAATTTTGTTACGGTTTTTGATGCACCTTAACAATACATTTTTTTCCGGCTTATTTTTGTGTGAATGGTTCAAATATTTGTTTTGTATCATGTTTAAAATAAGAATTTTGTTGTGCACATTTCACATGAAAATGCAGTATACGCCCCTTAGCGAGACATCCTGTTTTCAGAGTAAAAAGTGGCTTTAGATCATTCCACCAGGGAAATAGAAGGACTGGCGAGCATTCTTTAGTAACCTCGCCAGCCCAGAGAGCTTTCAATCATCGAGCCCTTAGGGTCTCTTAAAGGGACATTTGTTTTCAGTTCTAACTTAATAAAAAACAAGTTCTATGTTTCATTGTTTTTTTACTAAGTTTATTACTTACCTTTAAGTAAATGTATTAGTTTTACAACAAATGCAGTGCTCAAAAGATTATTATATGTATAAATAAAAGAATAAGTTTAAAAATTACATAGAGTGACAAAACTAAAGCCAATACAGCTGATCACAGCTTCAAAATGGCAAACATCTGCACTGTAGCTTAAAAAAAATTAAATAATAATTTTAGTTAAAACTTAAATTTCTAAGGAAATTCGTTTGAAAATTATGCGACCATGAACGAAAATGAACTAAAATGAAAATTGTATTTTTAACTAAACGAAAATTTGAGAAGAAACTAAATTTTCCCCTTGCACATCTCTAATATATATATGGGATTGGCTGCACACCCTGAACTATCAGCCAGAACTTACTTATTTGCACTGCAGACAGGATTCTCCATTTTGTTTTGTGCTGTTGCCTTAAAACAAAGAAAACAAAACAGTAAAGCTGGAGCTCCAGCTTCTTGCTTCACATGGGCTCCTGATCATACATCTATTTGGCTTCTGAGCATAATGGAGTGGAACTTTTCCCTGTGATCAGAGAGTATCTTATGCTGTTGCTGGATAGCCAGAAACAGTACAGCAATAGTCAAATATGACTGTTACTGTGTATACAATCACCATGACAGCCAGTGACAGTGATTGTATACTGAAAATAAAGCAATGCATGCTGGTATAAGTCTCACTGGATGCCTCGGGGCCTATGGTGATGTAATTATTGTGACAGGCAGTCATAGTGATGACATAACAAACAATGGCTTGTCATTTTTGACAACAATGACAATGTTTTAACCCCTTATTTTCTCTACCAGTAAACATGCACAGTAAAAAGTGTTACATTTTGTGTTTTTTTACCCCTAAAGTTTATTTTCTGCCCTAGGCCATAAAATGGTTAAACATAACGTGCCAAAATACCTTTAGATTATTTCCTTGGGTGCCTAAATTCTAATCTGCAAATATAAACTTTTGCATGGTAGTTTTGAATTGGGTAATTGTGACCACTATTTAGGTTACAGTCCAAGCATAGCAAATTTTAGTGTTAAACCAATAATTACATCTATGTAGTATTTGTCCTATATTTGCTATAAATTACTTGGAAACCTAGACATATAGGGGATTCCTAAAATCAGAACAACAACATGAATTTATTTGGAGGTATCTTTCTTTAGCTACACTATTTCTGT
Organism: Bombina bombina; assembly: GCF_027579735.1. Classification (NCBI taxonomy): domain Eukaryota; kingdom Metazoa; phylum Chordata; class Amphibia; order Anura; family Bombinatoridae; genus Bombina; species Bombina bombina. The sequence goes on from NC_069503.1 coordinate 339,848,180, forward strand.
AAAAAATGGTTATAAAGAAAACTGCAAAAAAAAATCTTATTTTTTTTGCCCCATTTTTTAGTGTTAAATTCCTATTTATTGTTATGTGCTCATATAGGGTATCCTAGAAAGGCCTGTTTGTCTGTTAAAAACAGTGTATAATATTAATATGTATGGGTGCACTTAGCAAGATAGTGGATAATTATGGTGAAACCAATACTGGGCAAAAATGCTAAATTGTCATTTATGAAAGGAAACTGGGAAAAAACCTCAGTCCTTAAGGGGATAAGAATGTAGGTAACAAAACTTAAACTTTCTGTTATTATTATTTGTAATTTATTTATTTGCACTAATACATTAAAAGCCCAGTGTCTGGAATGCAGCCCTTATTGTTAGTCTTATTCATCCACAGATGAACTTACATTGATCAATTCTAAACCATTTTCCACATTTTTCCTAGAAATTGGTTGCTTTTATTTATGCTTGAGCCTAAATCAAATATTGACACTAGATGGCAGTGTAATACTACACACAAAATTCACAATGGCATCTTTTTATTATTATTATTTTTTTTTACTTTTTTTATTCATGTTTGAGCAAATTCTCCATTTCTTACGAAGCTTTCATTTGTGGAGAGATTTTACATTCTTAAGCTTGTCTCCCCAGGCAAATACTCACTTGCTGAAATCCATTACTGATGGGAAGTGGAGGGAAATTGACCACTTCCCCTTTTGTCAAAAGCATCTTCCCTTGCTAACCTCACTCATTCTTAGGGGCCGATTATCTTAAGCTCTCTGGGCTGGCAAAATTATTAAAAGGGACACTAAACACAATTTTTTTCTTTCATGATTCCAATTTACTCCTATTATCAATTTTTCTTCGTTCTCTTGCTACATTTATTTGAAAAAGAAGGCATCAAAGCTAAAGAGCCAGACAATTTTTGGTTTAGTACCCTGGACAGCATTTGTTTAATGCATTTAGCCACCAATAAGCAAGAACACCCCAGGATGTGAACCAAAAATGGGCCGGCTTATAAACTTACAATCTTGATTTTGAAATAAAGATAGCAAGAGAATGTAGAAAAAGTGATAATAGGAGTAAATTAGAAAGTTGCTTAAAATTACCTGCTCTATCTCAATCATGAAAGAAAAAAAATTGCGTTCAGTGTCACTTTAAGAATGCTCACTAGTACTTCTATTTCTTTGGTAGAATTGAATAAAGCCACTTTTTACCCTGAAAACAGGGTGTCTCGCTAAGGGGCGTATACTGCATGTTTGTATGGGAAGAAGATGCCTACAAACAAAAGCACAGGAAAAAAAAACGTATTGTTAAGGTGCATCAAAAACCGTAGCAAAATTGTTCACCAAAAATAAAACACGTATCCAAAATGTAGAATGTATCAAATTGGGCTGAACATGGGTATTCCATGGGCGTGTATGAAATGTTCTCTCAAATCCCAGCATAATTCTCTAAACATTTCTGCCCTGCAGTTCTCACAGTTTTTTTCTCGCAAATGAAAAGGTGGAGAAGTTGTGACAAAATACTCAAAATTCTTAATACTCTAATAGAAAAACGCATGCATACGAAAATATAGGTGATTGTAAGATGCTATATGCAGAAAGCAGCATAATGTGATTTATATTGGCTGCAGGATTTCATTTTTAAAGTGCGCCCCCGACTTATTGATAACTTTGCCAATCACAGCAAAGAACCCGTTTTCAGCGAGCTCCATTAATTTCAATAGGTGACATCTCGCCATTCGCAGGGACTGTCCGACTGCCCCTTTTGAAAGATAATTCCACCAGGGCAGCCCCTGCAAGGGTCAGCATGAAAAATCATTTCTGACCTGATGAGGTTTAGATAATCAACCCCTTATTCCATAACTGTTAAAGAGTGGAATCTCACTTGGGGCCCTATTATTTGAGCATTAAGGTCCCTCAAATACTTTGAGAAAGGCAAATTTTAGCATTCTGAAATAGACAGCCTACAAGGTATAGGTCTCTCATATGTGTCTATCTCCAGTCTGAACTTTAAAAAGGTGATAGTTTCTTAATAATGGTCTGGCAGTGATGCTTGACATCTGTTTACCCAGAATGCACAGTAAATAAAAAACGAAAGTATCAGTCCACGTTCAGACTGCCTTTTAGTTATGTAGGTTCATTGATTACTTACTATATACAAATATGTCCATATTATAATTTCTTACTGGAAACTTCTTATTGCTAGTTGTTTCCCAGTCTGACTAAAACTAACACATGTGCAAATCTCCAAAACCGGAATTTCAAAAATCCAAACTTATTCTGAAATCCAAACTTTTTAATAATTAAAAAAAAAAACTATGTAAAATTATTATTTATTTTACATGTATAAGCTGTATTATAACCTGTAAATCATGTCTAAATGACATAATATAATGGTTTTTACTAGAGATGTGCACTGGAAAACATTTTGTTTTGTCTAGTTCCTTTACGTTCATGGTTGTAAGAATTTTGTTTCAAATTTTTGTTTCAAACTTGAATATTCCTTTGAGCTACAGTACAGATTGTTGCTATTGTTCTTTATCTGAAGCTGTAATTAGCTTTATTAGTAGTGATGTCGCAACCTAACATTTTGCGTTCGTGAACGGCGAACGCGAACTTCCGCAAATGTTCGCAAACCGCCATTGACTTCAATTGGCAGGCGAATTTTAAAACCCACAGGGACTCTTTCTGGCCACAATAGTGATGGAAAAGTTTTTTCAAGGGGACTAACACCTGGACTCTGGCATGCCGGTGGGGGATCCATGGCAAAACTCCCACGAAAAATTACATAGTTGATGCAGAGTCTGGTTTTAAGCCATAAAGGGCCTAAATCACCTAACATTCCTAAATTGTTTGGAATAACGTGGGTTATGAGTGGTGCCACTAACTTGGCAAGTGGGCCTGGCACACACGCTGGCAGGCAGGCAACTGCAATTCAATTGCACTAGCAGACTGATGTTTCACAGTCAATTAAGCACAGTATATGCTGTGTGAGACTGACACACAGGCCTGATAGAAAATGAAATTAGATTACACTAGCAAAATATGCTGTAAAGCAGATATGAGTGGTGGCTGGCACAGAGCAATTAACCAAAAGACTTAAAAAAACTGAAGTTCTAGCCCTAAAAAGGGCTTTTTGGGGTGCTGTCCTTACAGCAGAGATTAGATGAGTCCTTCAGGACTGTACTGGACCCTAAATACACTAGCCTAGCTATATATTTCCCTATAATGTCAGCAGCAGCAACACTAAACCTCCTCTCACTAAGAAAGCAAGATCATAATGAATCTAAAATGGCTGCTCCCAGAAGTTGGGAGGGTCTGTGAGGGAGTGTCTGCTGCTCATTGGCTGAAATGTGTCATCAGGCTGTGAGATACAAGGTCAAAGTTTACTCAATGATAAAGAATAGGGGCGAATCGAGCATCGCATATGTTCGCCCACAGCGGCGAACGCGAACAAGCTATGTTCGCCGGGAACTGTTCTCCGGCGAACTGTTTGCGACATCACTATTTATTAGCTTTAATTTTGTCATTCTATGTAATTCTTAAAGGGACAGGAATCATCAAAAAAAATAATCCTTAATAATTTGGATAGAACATAAAATTTTAAACTACTCTCAAATTTACTTTTATTATCAAATATGCTTTATTCTCTTGTTATCCTTTGCTGAAGGAACAGTATTGCACCACTGGCAGCTAGCTGAACACATCTAGTTAACCAAATAGCCTCCTGTTAGCGCAGCCAGGGACCAGGCAAGAAGAAGATCGGGTTAGCGCACTCTGGAAGGTAAGTATAACGCCTTAAAAAAATCAATTTAAAGGAAACAAATAAATACAATACTGATGAATTTCATTAGTATTTTTTTGTTTTAGTTAAAGTAAAAGTCAATCCTAGCATTTTTGAAACGCTAGGATTGACTATTGAAACAAATAAAGGGGATTTTTATTCATGAAGTATAAGATACTTCATGCAGATAGCTCCTTTATTTGTTTCAAGCGATCACCGTTCTGAGCTGCTAAGGAAGCCCACAAACGCTGTTTTGCTTTAGAGGTGACGTTTTCACCTCTTAGCCAATAGCCGTGCGGTAAATCCAGCTTGGCACCCTTAAGGAGCCGGATTTCCCACACTCTATTTGCTAAAAGGTGAAAACATCATCTCTTAGCAAAATAAATTTCTACCGTGGGCTGCCTGAGCAGCTCAGAACAGCAATCTTTTCAAACAAATAAAGGAGCTTTCTGCATGAATTATTTTATACTTCATGAATAAAAATCCCCTTTATTTGTTTCAATGGTCAATCTTAGCATTTCACAAACGCTAGGATTGACTTTCACTTTAAATTTCAGTTGTGCATTCATTCGGATATTCTTTTCGTTTACGAAAATGAAAATCTTATTTTCGGTACAAATGTACATTCATCCCAAAACTAAAGCACATTTCTATTAGTTTGTAATGTAATAGATGAATGTTCCTGTTGTTTACAGAAAATGTGTTACATGATATAAGTACTTTTTTATGGAGTTGATCTCCACCTAGTGGTCACTCCACACCATTGCAAAATACTAAGGCCTAGATTTGGAGTTCGGCGGTAAAAGGGCTGTTAACGCTCCGCAGGCTTTTTTCTGGCCGCACCATAAATTTAACTCTGGTATCGAGAGTTCAAACAAATGCTGCGTTAGGCTCCAAAAAAGGAGCGTAGAGCATTTTTACCGCAAATGCAACTCTCGATACCAGAGTTGCTTACGGACGCGGCCGGCCTCAAAAACGTGCTCGTGCACGATTCCCCCATAGGAAACAATGGGGCTGTTTGAGCTGAAAAAAAAACCTAACACCTGCAAAAAAGCAGCGTTCAGCTCCTAACGCAGCCCCATTGTTTCCTATGGGGAAACACTTCCTACGTCTGCACCTAACACTCTAACATGTACCCCAAGTCTAAACACCCCTAACCTTACACTTATTAACCCCTAATCTGCCGCCCCCGCTATCGCTGACCCCTGCATATTTTTTTAAACCCCTAATCTGCCGCTCCGTAAACCGCCGCAACCTACTTTATCCCTATGTACCCCTAATCTGCTGCCCTAACATCGCCGACCCCTATATTATATTTATTAACCCCTAATCTGCCCCCCTCAACGTCGCCGACACCTGCCTACACTTATTAACCCCTAATCTGCCGAGCGGACCTGAGCGCTACTATAATAAAGTTATTAACCCCTAATCCGCCTCACTAACCCTATCATAAATAGTATTAACCCCTAATCTGCCCTCCCTAACATCGCCGACACCTACCTTCAATTATTAACCCCTAATCTTCCGATCGGAGCTCACCGCTATTCTAATAAATGTATTAACCCCTAAAGCTAAGTCTAACCCTAACACTAACACCCCCCTAAGTTAAATATAATTTTTATCTAACGAAATAAATTAACTCTTATTAAATAAATGATTCCTATTTAAAGCTAAATACTTACCTGTAAAATAAATCCTAATATAGCTACAATATAAATTATAATTATATTATAGCTATTTTAGGATTAATATTTATTTTACAGGTAACTTTGTATTTATTTTAACCAGGTACAATAGCTATTAAATAGTTAAGAACTATTTAATAGTTACCTAGTTAAAATAATTACAAATTTACCTGTAAAATAAATCCTAACCTAAGATATAATTAAACCTAACACTACCCTATCAATAAAATAATTAAATAAACTACCTACAATTACCTACAATTAACCTAACACTACACTATCAATAAATTAATTAAACACAATTCCTACAAATAAATACAATTAAATAAACTAGCTAAAGTACAAAAAATAAAAAAGAACTAAGTTACAGAAAATAAAAAAATATTTACAAACATAAGAAAAATATTACAACAATTTTAAACTAATTACACCTACTCTAAGCCCCCTAATAAAATAACAAAGCCCCCCAAAATAAAAAATTCCCTACCCTATTCTAAATTAAAAAAGTTACAAGCTCTTTTACCTTACCAGCCCTGAACAGGGCCCTTTGCGGGGCATGCCCCAAGAATTTCAGCTCTTTTGCCTGTAAAAAAAAACATACAATACCCCCCCCCAACATTACAACCCACCACCCACATACCCCTAATCTAACCCAAACCCCCCTTAAATAAACCTAACACTAATCCCCTGAAGATCTTCCTACCTTGTCTTCACCATCCAGGTATCACCGATCCGTCCTGGCTCCAAGATCTTCATCCAACCCAAGCGGGGGTTGGCGATCCATAATCCGGTGCTGAAGAGGTCCAGAAGAGGCTCCAAAGTCTTCATCCTATCCAGCAAGAAGAGGACATCCGGACCGGCAAACATCTTCTCCAAGCGGCATCTTCGATCTTCTTCCATCCGGAGCGAAGTGGCAGGATCCTGAAGACCTCCAGCGCGGAACATCCATCCGGACCGACGACTGAACGACGAATGACTGTTCCTTTAAGGGACGTCATCCAAGATGGCGTCCCTCAAATTCCGATTGGCTGATAGGATTCTATCAGCCAATCGGAATTAAGGTAGGAATTTTCTGATTGGCTGATGGAATCAGCCAATCAGAATCTAGTTCAATCCGATTGGCTGATCCAATCAGCCAATCAGATTGAGCTCGCATTCTATTGGCTGATCGGAACAGCCAATAGAATGCGAGCTCAATCTGATTGGCTGATTGGATCAGCCAATCGGATTGAACTAGATTCTGATTGGCTGATTCCATCAGCCAATCAGAAAATTCCTACCTTAATTCCGATTGGCTGATAGAATCCTATGTAATTTAAATAGTTAAACTGAAACAACCCAATTAAGGGCTAGATTACAAGTGGAGCGCTATCAGTTACGATCAAGTAAAAAGGAGTTTATCACAGGTGTTTGTGCACAGATTTTTTTCTCATTTTACAATTTGAAAGTAAGCGTGATCAATTGAGCGCAATTGAAGTAACACGCATCGGGTTAGCTTAACCTCAGAGCTCTGTTTTGCAAAACAAAAAGGTTTCAGAAAACACATAAAAAATATATGTAATAGTACAGTTACACTCATAACAACACCATCTAAAAGAAAATATTCAAAAAAATATTGCACAATAATGTTATAAGGGCTCAAAGATATGAGGTCTCAGGTGTCATGCAATAGGCTTTAACATAGAGATGTATATGTATGTATAATAATAATAATAATAATAATAATAATAATAATAATATATATATATATAGACAAAGTAAAGATTGCACTCACAGGTCTTTTTTACAAATAAGTAAAGGTACTTTAATGTCACGTTTTCGGGGATCTAGTCCCCTTCGTCAGCATACATAAGTGAAAAAACACACATCATTTATAGTGGTTATCAAACAAACATAATTCTTACCAAGCGTGAACAAGTGGCGCCAAACTTTCATGGTGGAACGCATGGTGGAACGCATGTGGTTTAAGTATAAACCTTAAAGAGATTCTTTCTGACTTTATTCTGACTGTTTAAAGTTTTGTATGACATAATCACTGAGATCGGATGATTAGAACCTTATGCTCAGAATGAATATTCCGCGTTGGGGTGTGTATTATAGTAGCCACCAATACTTATGACATGTATTTTTGATAAATACTTTTTGAGAATTGTATTGTAGGCTACAATGGATCTACATCACACTTTAGATGTTGGTGATTAACCTAGGGGATCAGCGTAGCACCTATGGTTCTAATACAACTTTAGCTAAGATGGCTATGATCCTTATCCGATATCCTAGTGTGTACACTGTATGACACAAATTAGCATGACATAGAATACGATATAGTCTTAAAGTTTTTTTTCTTGAATTTTACATTTTCTGGGTGATACACATAGAGCAGCACGAGTTGGGAATCTATTCCATAGGGTTGTAGAATCTTTTGACAGCTGACATAGATTCTATGCCCCTGTTTGTTATCTTTCTGTGATTAACGGTAATTTAGGTATTACACTAACCTGAGTATAATGTATACCTGCATTTGATCTGTCACATTTTTTTTCATCAGATGAAAGTATATGTTGGTGGTATCGATACTTTGTGTATCCTCTGTTTCTATAGCAACAGATTGCCCATCGGGCTGTTGCGGCATTTACCTATTTTGTAATTTTTTATTTTTTCACTTTTGCCTGTTTAATGTGGGCAATATTAGGCTCTTACACGCATATGTGATTTATAATTTTGCACTGTTTTATACTACACAACACTGTTTAATATTTTAGGCACTAAGAGCTATTGCGATATACATGGCCGGAAGTGATGTTATTACACTTCCAGTCCAGTAAGATAGTGGAACTCAAACTGCGTTCCACCATGAAAGTTTGGCGCCACTTGTTCACGCTGGGTAAGAATTATGTTTGTTTGATAACCACTATAAATGATGTGTGTTTTTTCATTTATGTATGCTGACGAAGGGGACTAGATCCCCAAAAACGTGACATTAAAGTACCTTTACTTATTTGTAAAAAAGACCTATGAGTGCAATCTTTACTTTGTCTATTTACCTACATCATTGCACCCAGGTGGCTGACAGACGGTGGGTAGAGCTGGAGTTTGGATATTATATATATATATACAGGGCTTGAAATTTCCAGCGGTCCACCAGTCCTCGACGACTTAGAAACTGTAGCGGCCGACAGACGGCTAGATTTGGAGTTTTGTCGGTAACGACCCGAAAAACTAACGCCGGCTTTTTTCTGGCCGCACCATAAAAATAACTCTGGTATTGAGAGTCCACATAAAGGCTGCGTTAGGCTCCAAAAAAGGAGCGTAGAGCATTTTTAACGCAGCTTCAACTCTCGATACCAGAGTTGCTTACGCAAGCGGCCAGCCTCAAAAACGTGCTCGTGCACGATTCTCCCATAGGAAACAATGGGGCTGTTTGAGCTGAAAAAAAACCTAACACCTGCAAAAAAGCCGCGTTCAGCTCCTAACGCAGCCCCATTGTTTGCTATGGGGAAACACTTCCTATGTCTGCACCTAACACTCTAACATGTACCCCGAGTCTAAACACCCCTAACCTTACACTTATTAACCCCTAATCTGCCGCCCCCGCTATCGCTGACCCCTGTATATTATTTTTAACCCCTAATCTGCCGCTCCGTAAACCGCCGCTACTTACATTATCCCTATGTACCCCTAATCTGCTGCCCTAACATCGCCGACCCCTATATTATATTTATTAACCCCTAATCTGCCCCCCACAACGTCGCCTCCACCTGCCTACACTTATTAACCCCTAATCTACCGACCGGACCTGAGCGCTACTATAATAAAGTTATTAACCCCTAATCCGCCTCACTAACCCTATAATAAATAGTATTAACCCCTAATCTGCCCTCCCTAACATCGCCGACACCTAACTTAAATTATTAATCCCTAATCTGCCGACCGCAGCTCACCGCTATTCTAATAAATGTATTAACCCCTAAAGCTAAGTCTAACCCTAACACTAACACCCCCCTAAATTAAATATAATTTACATCTAACGAAATTAATTAACTCTTATTAAATAAATTATTCCTATTTAAAGATAAATACTTACCTGTAAAATAAATCCTAATATAGCTACAATATAAATTATAATTATATTATAGCTATTTTAGGATTTATATTTATTTTACAGGTAACTTTGTATTTATTTTAACCAGGTACAATAGCTATTAAATAGTTAAGAACTATTTAATAGCTAAAATAGTTAAAATAATTACAAATTTACCTGTAAAATAAATCCTAACCTAAGTTACAATTAAACCTAACACTACACTATCAATAAATTAATTAAATAAACTACCTACAATTACTTACAATTAACCTAACACTACACTATCAATAAATTAATTAAATACAATTCCTACAAATAAATACAATTAAATAAACTAGCTAAAGTACAAAAAATAAAAAAGAACTAAGTTACAAAAAGTAAAAAAATATTTACAAACATAAGAAAAATATTACAACAATTTTAAACTAATTACACCTACTCTAAGCCCCCTAATAAAATAACAAAGACCCCCAAAATAACAAAATGCCCTACCCTATTCTAAATTACTACATTTCAAAGCTCTTTTACCTTACCAGCCCTGAACAGGGCCCTTTGCGGGGCATGCCCCAAGAAATTCAGCTCTTTTGCCTGTAAAAAAAAACATACAATACCCCCCCCCCAACATTACAACCCACCACCCACATACCCCTAATCTAACCCAAACCCCCCTTAAATAAACCTAACACTAAGCCCCTGAAGATCTTCCTACCTTGTCTTCACCCTACCAGGTTCACCGATACGTCCTGAAGAGCTCCTCCGATGTCCTAATCCAAGCCCAAGTGGGGGGCTGAAGAGGTCCATGATCTGGCCGAAGTCTTCATCCAAGCGGGAGCTGAAGAGGTCCATGATCCGGATGAAGTCTTCTATCAGCGGCATCTTCAATCTTCTTTCTTCCGGATCCATCTTGCAGACCTCCGACGCGGAACATCCTCTTCTCCCGACGCCTACTAGCCGAATGACGGTTCCTTTAAGGGACGTCATCCAAGATGGCGTCCCTCGAATTCCGATTGGCTGATAGGATTCTATCAGCCAATCGGAATTAAGGTAGGAATATTCTGATTGGCTGATGGAATCAGCCAATCAGAATCAAGTTCAATCCGATTGGCTGATTCGATCAGCCAATCAGATTGAGCTTGCATTCTATTGGCTATTCCGATCAGCCAATAGAATGCGAGCTCAATCTGATTGGCTGATCGGATCAGCCAATCGGATTGATCTTGATTCTGATTGGCTGATTCCATCAGCCAATCAGAATATTCCTACCTTAATTCCGATTGGCTGATAGAATCCTATCAGCCAATCGGAATTCGAGGGACGCCATCTTGGATGACGTCCCTTAAAGGAACCGTCATTCGGCTAGTAGGCGTCGGGAGAAGAGGATGTTCCGCGTTGGAGGTCTGCAAGATGGATCTGGAAGAAAGAAGATTGAAGATGCCGTTGATAGAAGACTTCATCCGGATCATGGACCTCTTCAGCTCCCGCTTGGATGAAGACTTCAGCCGGATCATGGACCTCTTCAGCCCCCCGCTTGGGCTTGAATTAGGACATCGGAGGAGCTCTTCAGGACGGATCGGTGAACCTGGTAGGGTGAAGACAAGGTAGGAAGATCTTCAGGGGCTTAGTGTTAGGTTTATTTAAGGGGGGGTTTGGGTTAGATTAGGGGTATGTGGGTGGTGGGTTGTAATGTTGGGGGGGTATTGTATGTTTTTTTTTACAGGCAAAAGAGCTGAATTTCTTGGGGCATGCCCCGCAAAGGGCCCTTTTGTTATTTTGGGGGTCTTTGTTATTTTATTAGGGGGCTTAGAGTAGGTGTAATTAGTTTAAAATTGTTGTAATATTTTTCTTATGTTTGTAAATATTTTTTTATTTTTTGTAACTTTGTTCTTTTTTATTTTTTGTACTTTAGCTAGTTTATTTAATTGTATTTATTTGTAGGAATTGTATTTAATTAATTTATTGATAGTGTAGTGTTAGGTTAATTGTAGGTAATTGTAGGTATTTTATTTAATTAATTTAATGATAGTGTAGTGTTAGGTTTAATTGTAACTTAGGTTAGGATTTATTTTACAGGTAATTTTATTATTATTTTCACTAGGTAACTATTAAATAGTTCTTAACTATTTAATAGCTATTGTACCTGGTTAAAATAATTACAAAGTTGCCTGTAAAATAAATATTAATACTAAAATAGCTACAATATAATTATAATTTATATTGTAGCTATATTAGGGTTTATTTTACAGGTAAGTATTTAGCTTTAAATAGGAATAATTTATTTAATAAGAGTTAATTAATTTCGTTAGATGTAAATTATATTTAACTTAGGGGGGTGTTAGGGTTAGACTTAGCTTTAGGGGTTAATACATTTATTAGAATAGCGGTGAGCTCCGGTCGGCAGATTAGGGGTTAATAATTGAAGTTAGGTGTCGGCGATGTTAGGAAGGGCAGATTAGGGGTTAATACTATTTATTATAGGGTTAGTGAGGCGGATTAGGGGTTAATAACTTTATTATAGTAGCGGTGCGGTCCGCTCGGCAGATTAGGGGTTAATAAGTGTAGGCAGGTGGAGGCGACGTTGAGGGGGGCAGATTAGGGGTTAATAAATATAATACAGGGATCGGCGGTGTTAGGGGCAGCAGATTAGGGGTACATAAGTATAACGTAGGTGGCGGTCGGCAGATTAGGGGTTAAAAAAATTATTCAAGTGTCGGCGATGTGGGGGGACCTCGGTTTAGGGGTACATAGGTAGTTTATGGGTGTTAGTGTACTTTAGAGCACAGTAGTTAAGAGCTTTATGAACCGGCGTTAGCCCAGAATGCTCTTAACTACTGACTTTTTTCCTGCGGCTGGAGTTTTGTCGTTAGATGTCTAACGCTCACTTCAGAAACGACTCTAAATACCGGAGTTAGAAAGATCCCATTGAAAAGATAGGATACGCAATTGACGTAAGGGGATCTGCGGTATGGAAAAGTCGCGGATGAAAAGTGAGCGTTAGACCCTATTTTGAGTGACTCCAAATACCGGCGGTAGCCTAAAACCAGCGTTAGGAGCCTCTAACGCTGGTTTTCACGGCTAACGCCAAACTCCAAATCTAGGTCTTAGAAATTTGACTTTTTCCTATCTTTAACATTTAGTTGTCTAGTAACTTTTCCCTCTGGGCTAGTAGCTTTTAACCCCTGACTAGTTAACCATAGTGATGTTTTTTCACCACTGCATATATTTCTATATACTGTATGTGTACATGTGTATTTATGTATTTATATGTGCAAATATGTATTTGCAGACAAATATACACATATAAACACATAAATACATATGTACACACATATAGAATAACACACACACACACACACACATATATATATATATATATATATATATATATATATATTTATATATATATATATATATATATATATATATATATATATATATATATATATATATATATATATATATATATATATATATATATATATATATATATATATATATATATATACATTGGAGCCCTTTGCAGTTAAGTAGCTGAAAACATGTAAAATCATATTTATGCAATATTATTTTTTAATAAAGTGTTATAATGTGTATTTACTGTAAATATGTCACATTCCAATATTCTGCACAAAGTAGAATATGTTCTAAGTGTTTATAAAAAGATATTCATATATATATATATATATATATATATATATATATATATATATATATATATATATATATATATGTATATATCTATAGTATACCTATATATAATCATGTATATATAGGTATAGATATATATTTTACCAAAATACCAACAGATATATGTAGACATATGTTTTTTATGAATAAATAGAACATATTTCCCTATGTGAAGAACATTGGAATGTAAAATATGCATGCTTTTATGTTGTGAATATGTGATTGTGATTGCGCGAGTAGGGTGTTAGGAGTTTTTTTCCCACGTTTTTTTGCTCCTTTGACTTCTACGGGGAATAGGTTATCACGCTCATGATATTCTAAGTTTGGCTTTTTACGCTCGTCAGGTTAGCGTACGAGCAAAAACTGTTTACTTTCAACTTGTAATACGAGTGCTACCCGAGGCACGCAAAAACCTTTAACGCTTGAGCGGGAGCGTTAAATAACGGTCCACTTGTAATCTGGCCCTAATGGGATGAGCTTGCAGGGATAGCTCATATTAGCTTATCTTTCTATGCTTACTTAAAAAAACCTTATCTTATCTCCATATATACAGAGAGAACAATGGAAAATTAACATTTTAGTACCTTTATTTATAAACATTTTTGTTTACTTTGCTTTTCTATCACCTTTTTACATATAGGTGGGGATATATCAGCTATTTCAAATAACAAAATAAAGGTAAATTAGCTATTTATAAACTATTTAATATAGTCCAGCTGGTAAAATTGATCATTGATAGAAAAATAACACAAAACACAGTACACTGTTCCTTTAATCACCTATTACTTTATAGAAACTCAGTGGAATTTAGAAACCAATCTTTTTTTTAGAGTTAAATTACAGGAAAAGGGGCAACATACATTATGAAAATATGTTGCAAAGTTTTTATATTATTATTGCATGCTGGTTAAAATCCATTTAAAGTATGCTGCTAATCCATAGCTTTAGTATAGGAAACGAAAGTCTGAACCCTTAGCTACCTTCCTTATGGTCTATGGCAGCACCAGCAGCTCCTAACCCAGAGAGAGTGGATTCCTCAACTGTGCTGAGACAGAAAGGCAAGCTGTGCTTGAAGGGCACTCCACAAATCATTCAGATTTTCAAAGGAAAACTCTTATAGAGTAAATGTTAAGTTGATTTTGCCACTGTTAATATTCCTCTTTGTATTTTAGAAGTGGGTAAGTTGAGTATTGTTTCACAGGTGATTCACAGCTGATATGGACTAAGGTATTGATATTGATCCCTGATAGGGTTCATATTTATATTCCACAAATCTCTATTAAATAAGCAGATAGATCAATGTCCCAAATATTTCAAGTTTTCTATGTCTCTTTGGCAGGCTGCTGTTGATGTATAGCCAGGCAATGGCAGTCTGCCACTTCATTCAATGTTGATTGTACAATATAGTGCAGTAGAATAATGCAGTGTGTGTGTGTGTGTACATTTGTGTGTGTGCACATACATTTGTGCGTGTGTGTGCGTGCGTGTGTCTGTGTGTGCATGTGTGTGTGTATGTGTGTGTATATATGTCTGTGTGTGTGCATGTGTCTGTGTGTGCATGTGTCTGTGTGTGTATGTATGTGTGTGTATGTATGTATGTATGTCTGTGTGTGTGTGTGTGTATAAGTGTGTGTATGTATGTCTGTGTGTGTGCATGTGCATGTGAGTGTGTGTGTGCGCATGTGTGTGTGTTTATGTATGTGTGTGTGTTTATGTATGTGTGTGTGTGTGCGCATGTGAGTGTGTGTGTGCATGTGTGTGTGTTTATGTATGTGTGTGTGTGTATGTGTGTGTGTGTGTTTATTATGTGTGTATGTGTGTGTGTTTATATGTGTGTGTGTGTATGTGTGTGTGTTTATGTATGTGTGTGTGTGTGTATATGTGTGTGTGTTTATGTATGTGTGTGTGCATGTGTGTGTGTGTATAAGTTCAATGGATAGCGCAGGAGGTGCTGTTAGCAAACTCATTGTGCTTGTATTACAAGTGATGAGTTACAAGTGCACAGAACGACATAAAGAAATGTATTACTTGTGTACCCTCAGCTCACTCACTATCAGCTTGGTCCACTCCCTGCTTAGCGCACTCTTGGCTTAGTGCTGGAGCCATAACTGGCCTTAAAGGGACTATGTGCAGAATTATGCAATGTAATGATAGACATACCTTTAAAAATAAATGGACATTAAAGATGTATGCCCCCCCCCTTTACTTATCTTAGAATAGAAGCGCTATTGATTGTACTCAAGAGATGTTGACTAATATCTTAGCACTCCACTTGTAATAAATACATATGTACACACTTTAATCTAGTCCTAAATATTCTAATTCATTTAATATATGACAATGATATGTATTTTTGTCAGTAATGTAAGAGTTAATAATTATTAAAAAAAATAACAAACCACATGTGCATAATACAAAGACCTTTTTTTTTATAATTATAAATGATTTCCTTCAGTTTATTTATTATTTTTACAAAAAACAGTAGGAGAAGCGCAAAAATGGCTTAAAGATTTGAATCAGACAAATAGTGCAATAACATATAAGCACTTACATTAAATTAATCAAAGAACAGCATCCATAAAAGAACTCAGTGTCTATGGTGAGTTTAGGCAGTCGTTTCCTGGGACCCACTCTCAGCTTGATCCTCACGTTGTTACTAGCGCTGACCACGAGCGGGTTGGCATCTGATGTCACTGCTGACAGCTAACCGGAACTTTCCCCAGCACACAGGCAATCCACAGTCCAGACAGCTGTTACTCACAACAGTTGCTCATGAAGCTACCCTACGCGTTTTGTCAGGTGTAGTGTCGAAATCCGCGACCAGACAGAATTTGTGACCGTGACATCACCGCATAACTGGTTCCAAAATCAGACGGAACAGGTGTCTGTCGTCTGATTTTGAAACCACAATGGGCGCATGCGATCAATCCTAGCACTTAAGACCCGCGCAACGTGTAATATGTTTAAGCATTTACTTGCACAGATTTCAGCACTACTCCGGTGTGGATATAAAATATAAATGTAGCTATCAATCCTAGCACTTGAGACCAGTCGCAACGTGTAATATGTTTAAGGATTTACTTGAATATTTAAATGAATAGATGCAGCAGTGGCGATTGGGGCTCCTTAAATGCTATGCCTGACTGCTAGTGGAGGCTAAAAAACAATTGTAGAGTATGTTGTGCTAGGGAGCGTCTCACAATTCAATGGAGGTTAGGGCCATCCAATTTTGAGACCAGGCTATAGAGCATGCGTTAGATGAACACCTATTAGGGTACTAATAATGAGCCGAACATGCACGATAGGCAAGACGCAAAATCCGATGGCCAAAACCTCCATCAGATTCTGAGGCCCCCCTTGGCAGTTGCAAATTCTGATTGGCCACTCTCATGCTTACACTTACACCAGTCCGCCAATCACCTGCTACAGAGCAGACACCTCTTTTCCAGTAGTGATGTCCAGTTCCTGAATGAATCGTTCTTTTGAACTGGTTCTTTTCAGTGAACTGTGTGAATTAGTTCACCAATCTGAACTGATTCATTTGCAAACAGTTCACTTCCTGAGTCTGCAGCAGCACTGTTAATACGATCCTAGAGTGAGTTCTGCTAACTCCTCCTTTGCAATGAATCAGACAGCCTCACTCTAGGATCATATTACCAGTGCAGCTACTGACTCTAGAAGTGAACTGTTTGCAAACGACTCAGTGTACTGTTAACTATAGTAACTCATTTGCAATGAATCATTTAGATAACAGTACACTGATTCAAATATTAGGTCACAATCACAGCAGTTCTCAACAGACCCCTGCATTTACCCCCTAACTGCAACTTTATTTCTGAATAAATATGTATTTATATTCCCACCCCAAACCTGGTTCAGCATCCCAGCATCCCATGTATATACAGGGAGTGCAGAATTATTAGGCAAATGAGTATTTTGACCACATCATCCTCTTTATGCATGTTGTCTTACTCCAAGCTGTATAGGCTTGAAAGCCTACTACCAATTAAGCATATTAGGTGATGTGCATCTCTGTAATGAGAAGGGGTGTGGTCTAATGACATCAACACCCTATATCAGGTGTGCATAATTATTAGGCAACTTCCTTTCCTTTGGCAAAATGGGTCAAAAGAAGGACTTGACAGGCTCAGAAAAGTAAAAAATAGTGAGATATCTTGCAGAGGGATGCAGCACTCTTAAAATTGCAAAGCTTCGGAAGCGTGATCATTGAACAATCAAGCGTTTCATTCAAAATAGTCAACAGGGTCGCAAGAATCGTGTGGAAAAACCAAGGCGCAAAATAACTGCCCATGAACTGAGAAAAGTCAAGCGTGCAGCTGCCAAGATGCCACTTGCCACCAGTTTGGCCATATTTCAGAGCTGCAACATCACTGGAGTGCCCAAAAGCACAAGGTGTGCAATACTCAGAGACATAGCCAAGGTAAGAAAAGCTGAAAGACGACCACCACTGAACAAGATACACAAGCTGAAACGTCAAGACTGGGCCAAGAAATATCTCAAGACTGATTTTTCTAAGGTTTTATGGACTGATGAAATGAGAGTGAGTCTTGATAGGCCAGATGGATGGGCCCGTGGCCGGATTGGTAAAGGGCAGAGAGCTCCAGTCCGACTCAGACGCCAGCAAGGTGGAGGTGGAGTACTGGTTTGGGATGGTATCATCAAAGATGAGCTTGTGGGGCCTTTTCGGGTTGAGGATGGAGTCAAGCTCAACTCCCAGTCCTACTGCCAGTTTCTGGAAGACACCTTCTTCAAGCAGTGGTACAGGAAGAAGTCTGCATCCTTCAAGAAAAACACGATTTTCATGCAGGACAATGCTCCATCACACGCGTCCAAGTACTCCACAGCGTGGCTGGCAAGAAAGGGTATAAAAGAAGAAAATCTAATGACATGGCCTCCTTGTTCACCTGATCTGAACCCCATTGAGAACCTGTGGTCCATCATCAAATGTGAGATTTACAAGGAGGGAAAACAGTACACCTCTCTGAACAGTGTCTGGGAGGCTGTGGTTGCTGCTGCACGCAATGTTGATGGTGAACAGATCAAAACACTGACAGAATCCATGGATGGCAGGCTTTTGAGTGTCCTTGCAAAGAAAGGTGGCTATATTGGTCACTGATTTGTTTTTGTTTTGTTTTTGAATGTCAGAAATGTATATTTGTGAATGTTGAGATGTTATATTGGTTTCACTGGTAAAAATAAATAATTGAAATGGGTATATATTTGTTTTTTGTTAAGTTGCCTAATAATTATGCACAGTAATAGTCATCTGCACACACAGATATCCCCCTAAAATAGCTAAAATTAAAAACAAACTAAAAACTACTTCCAAAAATATTCAGCTTTGATATTAATGAGTTTTTTGGGTTCATTGAGAACATGGTTGTTGTTCAATAATAAAATGAATCCTCAAAAATACAACTTGCCTAATAATTCTGCACTCCCTGTATATATATATCTTCAACAATGAATTTGATGCTGGTGCTGCCTTTTCTATTTTTATGTTTTGGATTGAGGCAGTTGATTTATTGCCCATTTTAGGCATTGCACACAGTCACCACAGGTTTCAACCGTCTGACCTTGCCAATACTACGGCCAATACCACAGCGGCGTCCGTGACGTCATTACCCTGAGCAACAGTCCGGCCCGGCATGGGAGTTTGGAGCGGCCGCTTGCCTTTTATCCACATATATATATCTTCCTCTATATCTAAGCTAACTTTTACTTAGCAACAGCTACAAATATATATATATATATATATATATATATATATATATTTGTAGCTGTTGCTAAGTAAAAGTTATATATTACATATATATATATATATATATATATATAAAATTTGTTGTTCTTCCTCTATATCTAAGCAAACTTTTACTTAGCAACAGCTACAAATATATATATATATATATATATATAAATATATTTTTTTTTTTAGATGTTGCTAAGTAAGAGTTAGCTTATAGAGATAAATAGCTTGTAGTCCCAGTACAAAGGATTCAGGAGTCGGACTGTAACACAACTCACACAGTCAGTGACTCATGATTCAGGAATGAATCAGCACTGCAGGAAACGGATCTGCAATCGGAGCGTCCGTAAAGCGGCTCTACCTCATGTTCAGTAGGTGAACTGGTGAATCGGTTCATGAACCGGTTCAGTTAATCGAACCGTCCGAAATTAACCGATTCACCCAGAAGAACCAAACTTCCCATCACTATTTTCCAGGTTATGCTCTGCACCTCCTCCCAGGGACCAACCCACTCCCAGGAACACTGAGTGCTCAGGGGGAGGCTTGACAGGCATCAGAATATGGTTCATAAATCCGAAACCTTGACTAACACTAACAAATAAATTAACCCCTTGATTATTACAGGCCATGTGTATTACTTAATCTCTTGTTTATCCTAGATAAAGAGAGCACGGGTTAAATATATGGATTTCTTTTCCAGGACCCACTACATGGGAATTTTCCTTAATCTCACCCTATCACCCCCTCTAATAAACACACGCAGTCCCTTGCTCACCCTATCTCCCCCTCTCACACAAACGCAGTCCCTTGCTCACCCTATCTCCCCCTCTAATAAACACATGCAGTCCCTTGCTCACCCTATCTCCCCCTCTCACACAAACGCAGTCCCTTGCTCACCCTATCTCCCCCTCTAATAAACACACGCAGTCCCTTGCTCACCCTATCTCCCCCTCTCACACACACACACACAGTCCCCTGCTCACCCTATCTCCCCCTCTCACACAAACGCAGTCCCTTGCTCACCCTATCTCCCCCTCTAATAAACACACGCAGTCCCTTGCTCACCCTATCTCCCCCTCTCACACACACACACAGTCCCTTGCTCACCCTATCTCCCTCTCTCACACACACGCAGTCCCTTGCTTACCCTATCTCCCCCTCTCACACACACGCAGTCCCTTGCTCACCCTATCTCCCCCTCTAAAAAACACACACACAGTCCTTTGCTCACCCTATCTCCCCCTCTAATAAACACATACTCAGTCCCTTGCTCACCCTATCTCCCCCTCTCACACACACGCAGTCCCTTGCTCACCCTATCTCCCCCTCTAATAAACACGCGCAGTCCCTTGCTCACCCTATCTCCCCCTCTAATAAACACACACACAGTCCCTTGCTCACCCTATCTCCCCCTCTAATAAACACACACACACAGTCCCTTGCTCACCCTATCTCCCCCTCTCACACACACGCAGTCCCTTGCTCATCCTATCTCCCCCTCTCACACACACACAGTCCCTTGCTCACCCTATCTCCCCCTCTAATAAACACACACACGGTTCCTTGCTCACCCTATCTCCCCCTCTAATAAACACACACACAGTCCCTTGCTCACCCTATCTCCCTCTCTAATAAACACACACACAGTTCCTTGCTCACCCTATCTCCCCCTCTAATAAACACACACACAGTCCCTTGCTCATCCTATCTCCCCCTCTCACACACACACAGTCCCTTGCTCACCCTATCTCCCCCTCTAATAAACACACACACAGTTCCTTGCTCACCCTATCTCCCCCTCTAATAAACACACACACAGTCCCTTGCTCATCCTATCTCCCCCTCTCACACACACACAGTCCCTTGCTCACCCTATCTCCCCCTCTAATAAACACACACACAGTCCCTTGCTCACCCTATCTCCCCCTCTAATAAACACACACACAGTTCCTTGCTCACCCTATCTCCCCCTCTAATAAACACACACACACAGTCCCTTGCTCATCCTATCTCCCCCTCTCACACACACACAGTCCCTTGCTCACCCTATCTCCCCCTCTAATAAACACACACACAGTCCCTTGCTCACCCTATCTCCCTCTAATAAACACACACACAGTTCCTTGCTCACCCTATCTCCCCCTCTAATAAACACACACACAGTCCCTTGCTCATCCTATCTCCCCCTCTCACACACACACAGTCCCTTGCTCACCCTATCTCCCCCTCTAATAAACACACACACAGTTCCTTGCTCACCCTATCTCCCCCTCTAATAAACACACACACAGTCCCTTGCTCATCCTATCTCCCCCTCTCTCACACACACACAGTCCCTTGCTCACCCTATCTCCCCCTCTAATAAACACACACACAGTTCCTTGCTCACCCTATCTCCCCCTCTAATAAACACACACACAGTCCCTTGCTCATCCTATCTCCCCCTCTCACACACACACAGTCCCTTGCTCACCCTATCTCCCCCTCTAATAAACACACACACAGTCCCTTGCTCACCCTATCTCCCCCTCTAATAAACACACACACAGTTCCTTGCTCACCCTATCTCCCCCTCTAATAAACACGCACACAGTCCCTTGCTCATCCTATCTCCCCCTCTCACACACACACAGTCCCTTGCTCACCCTATCTCCCCCTCTAATAAACACACACACAGTCCCTTGCTCACCCTATCTCCCCCTCTAATAAACACACACACAGTCCCTTGCTCACCCTATCTCCCCCTCTAATAAACACACACACAGTTCCTTGCTCACCCTATCTCCCCCTCTAATAAACACACACACAGTCCTTTGCTCATCCTATCTCCCCCTCTCAGACACACACAGTCCCTTGCTCACCCTATCTCCCCCTCTAATAAACACACACACAGTCCCTTGCTCACCCTATCTCCCCCTCTAATAAACACACACACAGTCCCTTGCTCAACCTATCTCCCCATCACACACACACACGCAGTCCCTTGCTCACCCTATCTGCCCCTCTCCCGCTCTCTCGGACACATAGCCCTCTTCTCATCCTCTCCGCCCCTCTCCAGTTCTCTCAGACACACAGCCCCTGCTCAACCTTTGTGGCCCTCTCCCTCAAATATACACAAAGCCCTCATATTTGCCTTATCTGCCACTGTCCCTCACACACAGCCCCCTATGCTCACCTTGTTTGTCACTCTCCATCATACACAGTCTCCTGCTCAACCTAACTACCCTCTCAGATTCACAGCCGCTTAATAATCTTCTGACCCTCTCATATTGTAGTACTCATGTGGAACCCTCATCTTCTACAGCAACCCCAGGGCCCCTATTCAGTGCACGTGTGTTTCTCTTCTCATCATGCTGCCTACTTTTTGTGGGTCTAGTAGCAACTCTCAGTCTGTCTTTTCCTCTCCCCTGAACAAGCTGCAGCATTATAGGCTTAGGAGCAAGCACATATTTTAGCATTATATGTCAGAATTGTGTGCAACAATATTTATATTAACAATGTTTAAAAAACAGTTCTAAAACATTGTTACCTTATAGTACTTAGGACACGTGCATGTAGGTATTCTCTTTAATATAGCATATCAAGAGAACAAAGTACATTTGAATATAAAAGTAAATTGGAAAGTTCTTCAAAATGGCATCCTCTGTGTAAATCATGAAAGTTAAATTTTAAGACACTTATTTGAAGATGGCTCCTTCCTTTCTCTGTCACTGTCCTGTGCATTACTCCCTGTATGGGCTTAGGAATGGATATAAACACATTCACAGCCAATCCAGAGCCAATAAGGGCAACATCATACAAGCACATACTGTAAGGGCAGTGACAGGAAGCATCACATTTTACCTACTTATTTATCACATGAACTTTAGGCTATTATTTTATACAGCTCTGATGTGTGCTACTTATTTATCACATGACCTTTAGGCTATTTTATACTGCTCTGATGTGTGCTACTTATTTATCACATGACCTTTAGGCTATTATTTTATACTGCTCTGATGTGTGCTACTTATTTATCACATGACCTTTAGGCTATTTTATACTGCTCTGATGTGTGCTACTTATTTATCACATGACCTTTAGGCTATTTTATACTGCTCTGATGTGTGCTACTTATTTATCACATGACCTTTAGGCTATTATTTTATACTGCTCTGATGCGTGCTACTTATTTATCACATGACCTTTAGGCTATTTTATACTGCTCTGATGTGTGCTACTTATTTATCACATGACCTTTAGGCTATTATTTTATACTGCTCTGATGTGTGCTACTTATTTATCACATGACCTTTAGGCTATTATTTTATACTGCTCTGATGTGTGCTACTTATTTATCACATGACCTGTAGGCTATTATTTTATACTGCTCTGATGTGTGCTACTTATTTATTACATGACCTTTAGGCTATTATTTTATACTGCTCTGATGTGTGCTACTTATTTATCACATGACCTGTAGGCTATTATTTTATACTGTTCTGATGTGTGCTACTTATTTATCACATGAACTTTAGGCTATTATTTTATACTGCTCTGATGTGTGCTACTTATTTATCACATGAACTTTAGGCTATTATTTTATACTGCTCTGATGTGTGCTACTTATTTATCACATGACCTTTAGGCTATTATTTTATACTGCTCTGATGTGTGCTACTTATTTATCACATGACCTTTGGGCTATTATTTTATACTGCTCTGATGTGTGCTACTTATTTATCACATGACCTTTGGGCTATTATTTTATACTGCTCTGATGTGTGCTACTTATTTATCACATGACCTTTGGGCTATTATTTTATACTGCTCTGATGTGTGCTACTTATTTAGCCTAAAGTTCATGTGATAAATAAGTAGTGTGTATTAGTGCAGACAAGCCGCCATTAAAGGGACAGTCTAGTCAAAATGAAACTTTCATGATTCAGACTTTAGACTAAATAAGTAGCACACATCAGAGCAGACTGCCCGCGTTAAAAGAAATTCTCATATAAAAAATAACTACTCCAAATGATTTTCATTTAGGAAGCCTATATTTGGTAGTTGTAGATGTGTAACAGATTTTGGGTGTCAAAGTAAGAAAAAATCTGTTACACATCTACAACCACCAAAAAAACAACCCCAAAAAATAGATTCTAAATTTTAAAAGAGTTTAGAAATACCCAATGTTTAGGTTCTTTGCTTTTTTGCAAGTTATAGGGCAATAAATACAAGTAGCACTTTGCTATTCCCAAACCATTTTTTTTTTCACAATTACCGATAGTTACATTGGATCACTGATATCTGTCAGGAATCCCTGAATATCCCTTGACATTTATATATTTTTTTAGTAGACAACCCAAAGTATTGATCTAGGCCCATTTTGGTATATTTCATGCCACCATTTTACAGCCAAATACGATCAAATAAAAATAAATCGTTCACTTTTTAACAAACTTTTAATTTTTTTTATAAACAGCTTGTGCAATTATGGCACAAATGGTTGTAAATGCTTCTCTGGGAAACCCTTTGTTCAGAAATAGCAGACATATATGGCTTTGGCATTACTTTTTAGTAATTAGAAGGCCACTAAATGCTGCTGCGTACCACACATGTATTATGCCCAGCAGTGAAGGGGTTAATTAGGTAGCTTGTAGGAAGCTTGAAGGGTTAATTTTAGCTTTTGTGTAGAAATCAGCCTCCCACCTGACACATTCCACCCCCTGATCCCTCCCAAACAGCTCTCTTCCCTCCCCCACCCCACAAATGTCCCCGCCATCTTAAGTACTGTAAGAAAGTCTACTCGTATAAAAAAAAAAGTATGGGTTTTTTTTTTTTTTTTCAAAATTATATATTTTCTGCAGTGTAGGATACCCCCTTACCACCCCACCTCCCTGAGCCCCCCAAACAGCTCTCTAACCCCCCCTCTCACTATTTGGTGACATTTAGGGTACTGGCAGCTGTCTGCCAGTACCCACTTTTCAAAATAATGTAGAATTTTTATTTTTCTGTAGTGTAGCTGCCCCCCCTCAATACTCCACTCCCAGATCCCTTTTTTAAACATAATTTTCCCCAATCTCCCACTACTCACTCCCACCAACAACAAAATCGGTGCAGATCGCAGAGGCATGCGCGTTCAACCCCCCCCCCCCCCCGCCCACGTGCACGCTCCCGCACGCACCGGGGACTAATGGCCGGAAGTTATCCAGTGATGGGCCACCCACTAGCCTCCCTGAAGCTGCTCCCCCCCCCACCAATGTTTGGCACCATCGCTGGCCGATGCAGAGAGGGCCACAGAAAAGGTATTGCAGTGATGCCTTAATATACCTTGAAAGCGGATGGAAGTCATCAGAATCGCTTCCATCCGCTTTAAACCCCTGATGACGTACATCTCTGTGTAAAGCAAACAGTTACACACATATGAAAGATGCTAAATGTATACAGATTTGTGGCTGAAGGTTTATACATTGTATCATAACCCCTTAAAAGAAGCCATCCTTATTTGTGCCACCATTTAGTCTCACTAAAAAGGTTACATTCAACTAAGCATTTAATATTGTTGTCCTCTCTGCTCTAAGTCACGACAGCTTGCTTGGTAACGCATGCATATCATATAGGATCGGCAAGAGGAAATCCTACTCAAATAGCCACCTCAAGGTGAAACCACAAAAACGAAGATAGTCTAATGTACACTCTTGAAGCGAGTTACTATCGCACTCTTACATTCTTTAAATCTTAAATACCTCTATCTAATAATAACTGAATTAACAAACCTCATCTAGAAATACTTAAAAATCAACAATTTTCTGGTTTAGTTCAGTTATCTATAACTAGACTATTTCTCCTAACACTCCTTTTAAATCCACACTCTCTTAACCATATTCTACACCTTCTCTCTCTTTATCTCACAGTCCTCGGCCTTCCCTACCCCCTGTTTTTTTTTTTTTTTCCTTACACCCTTCCTCACATCCTCACTCCCCTTCCTTAGCATGCCTTGCCACCACAAAATGACTACCAGCCACACCCGCAGATTATAGAACACTCTCTGACAATGACAACAGTTAATGTCAATGGCCTCAATAGCCCCGGGAAACGCTCCATAACAATCCGGGAACTAACCAAACTCTGCAGTTCAATTGTCTTCATACAAGAGAGACACTTCCAAAAAGGCAGTTTTACTTTCTCTGGTTCCCCTTGTTAACAAGAGGCCTTAGAGATATATTTAATGGTCAGAGGTACGAGGGGCTAGCTTTGTCTAAGAAAACTCCAACAAATTTGGGCCTATGTTAGGTATTTACCATTGATAGAAAAATGACCATGCTGGATAGAAACAAGATCAATTAACCTACCACCTAAAAATATGTTTGTGATGACCTGATAGGCAGCAGGACATAAGGCCGGCTTAGTGGTTGATATAGGCTTCCTAAATGAAAATCATTTGGAGTATTTTTTTTTTTTTTAAATATGAGAATTTATTTTAACGCGGGCAGTCTGCTCTGATGTGTGCTACTTATTTAGCCTAAAGTTCATCTGAATCATGAAAGTTTCATTTTGACAAGACTGTCCCATTAATGGCGGCTTTTCTGCACTAATACACACTACTTATTTATCACATGAACTTTAGGCTAAATAAGTAGCACACATCAGAGCAGTATGAAATAATAGCCTAAAGTTCATGTGACAAATAAGTAGCACACATCAGAGCAGTATAAATTAATAGCCTAAAGTTCATGTGATAAATAAGTAGCACACATCAGAGCAGTATAAAATAATAGCCTAAAGTTCATGTGACAAATAAGTAGCACACATCAGAGCAGTATAAAATAATAGCCTAAAGTTCATGTGACAAATAAGTAGCACACATCAGAGTAGTATAAAATAATAGCCTAAAGGTCATGTGATAAATAAGTAGCACACATCAGAGTAGTATAAAATAATAGCCTAAAGTTCATGTGACAAATAAGTAGCACACATCAGAGCAGTATAAAATAATAGCCTAAAGTTCATGTGACAAATAAGTAGCACACATCAGAGTAGTATAAAATAATAGCCTAACGGTCATGTGATAAATAAGTAGCACACATCAGAGTAGTATAAAATAATAGCCTAAAGTTCATGTGAAAAATAAGAAGCACACATCAGAGCAGTATAAAATAATAGCCTAAAGTTCATGTGACAAATAAGTAGCACACATCAGAGTAGTATAAAATAATAGCCTAAAGTTCATGTGACAAATAAGTAGCACACATCAGAGCAGTATAAAATAATAGCCTAAAGTTCATGTGACAAATAAGTAGCACACATCAGAGTAGTATAAAATAATAGCCTAAAGGTCATGTGATAAATAAGTAGGTTTGGTTTAAGCTTTATTTTCTACTTATAAATTGCTAAAAAAACTTTCTCTAAAACTGTCTTGGAACCGCAATCTACATTTGATTATACACGTCTGTGCAATAATATCCTTAGCGATGCAAGTCTGAACTATCAAGTTCTTTCGGTAAAGTGAGTGTTTGCCATTCCTGCCTTAAAGAGACTACAGTGAGACATTTATTTATTTATACACTTCTAAAAAAAATCCCATATTTTTTTGCAGTGTACAATAAGGGGTTCTGGAGTTTTGAGCAACTGTATTTTGGCTCTAATTCCTCCTAATATAATTTATCATTTAAGCTGCATACGATATTGAACACTTGTTTTGAATTACACATACAGTGTTTAAGATGCAGGACAAGCAGACCAGCTCAACAGGCTCTTATTTTGACCTTGAAAACAGGAAAGCTTTTTTTCACACTATATTTAATCCAAGTCATGAAGCAAATCAGTCTCCTGATATTAAACTTAGATTTAACTCCTTGGAAAAGTTATTAAGCACTGACCTCAGATTAATGTGGGACATAGTGACTTTTGAACACTATCTTGAGTCTAATAGAATACCAAGAGGGTTGCGATTGCGCAAATTTCCCACCTATCAATTAGAAGATCAAGATTTAATAGATGAATGGAATGATGCCTTGTCCAACTGTTCCATAACACTCATCAATATTTTGGTTAAAGATAAACAAAGGATGAGGGAGAAATTGAAAAGCCAAATTCATGATGATAAATTATCCCTCAAATTACTTAAAGGCAATGAGGCCTATGTTACACTAAAAGAACAGATGAAGGAACATATTAAAAAGCTGGACACAGAGCTGGCGGAGTTTAAGAAAAACAAATTTGACAGGGACAGAAAGGATTATGAAAGTAACAAGATTTACTTCTGGCCCCAATACGGCAATAGGAGGCTCAGACGCTACACTGGCAAGGATAATAAAAACCATCAAAAAGGCAATAAAAAAGTATCCTTTTCCTCTACTGAGGCGGAATCCTCAGATCTAGAAGCCACCTCACAAATGTCATTGGATAATGACAGTGGCTCCGCGGCTCCGTCTTCGGCTGAAGATTCAGGTGATGATCCAGTCTCCACTCCATCTACTTCACAAAGTGTCCCTTTAGGAGCAACTCCAGACGCCGGACGCGTCGGTCACAAAGGAGAAAAAAGGAGTTACAGGAGAGCGAAGAAATAGTGAGTAAAGGAATGAACATTGTAAATCTTTCTGATTACAATCTTACAACTGAAGAGATGTCTCTTCTGTCCAGAGGACTTGGCTTTGCACCTACTAACAAATTCTCAGTGTTTGATACAATTATTGATGTCAACCGGTTCATTCGAAAACTGACTCTTAAGAAGTTCTTTGACTCAGAACATTTGTCCAATTCTCAAGATGACTCCAATCAAGTTAAAGTGACCACAAATCCTGTTCTCAATGTTGAAAAAATTATAGATTTCAAAGATTGTTGTGCTTTGGAGGTTATGAGGGACCTCTCTGGGAGTGGGGATCTACTCAGTGGTCACCCAACTTCATCCGTCATTCCTCCTAAAATAAAGAATAAGGATTTTTATCCAATTCAGAATAGAGGGCCTTATATAAATGCCTTTTAAAGCAGTGTTGAGAGGGATTAATTGAGATTAGCCAGCAGATCAAAAAAATCCACACTTATGTAACAAAAGCAATTTATCACGCAAAGAATTATCTGCTCTAACCCAACTTAAGGCAAATGACAACCTTGTAATTAGAAATGCCGATAAAGGTGGCTCAATTGTTCTCCTTAACAAGGTTGACTATGTTAGGGAAGCGGAAAGACAGTTATCTGATAATGACACATATCGCTCCCTTAAAGTTGATACAACTTTGAAATTTAAAAAAGATTTGGTCACGTTATTGCAGGATGGAATAGCTTTGGGTATTATAAACAAGAGAGATGTAGAACTCTTAGTTCCCAATTCACCAATCATTCCATTCTTCCATGACGTGCCCAAAATACATAAGAACTTAGTTTCCCCCTCAGGAAGACCCATCGTCTCAGGCATAGGCTCCCTTTTGGAGCCTGTGTCCGAGTGGATGGACTCAATCCTTCAACCAATGGTCACAAATTTATACAGTTACCTCAGGGATTCAGGTCACCTTTTACAAAACTTAAAAAACATCAAATGGCAGGAGTCTTATTGTTGGGCTATTGTTGATATAGAGTCACTCTATTCAAGAATTCCACACCATTTGGGAATTAAAGCAATTAAATGGTTCCTTGACAGAGAGTCAACATATGGTGAGGCAGAAAAATTGTTCATTTGTGAATGTCTGGAGTTCCTACTAACCCACAATTACTTCTTGTTTAACCCCACTTTTTACCTTCAAGTTTGTGGTATGGCGATGGGGGCTAAATTTGCCCCCTCTTATGCCAATTTGTTTGTGGGTTGGTGGGAACTCCAGTACATTTTTTCAGACAATTACAAGTTTAGGGATAGAACTATGTTGTACAACCGCTTCATAGATGATATGATATTCATATTTGACATCTCTAATATTACAGATTTCTCATCCACTATACTTCTGGATTATCTAAATGATAATAATGTGGAACTCAAATTTACTGGTGAAGTAAATCCAACTCAGGTAAACTTTCTGGATTTAACACTTAAGGGTGAAGTATGTAATAATTCTATTGTCTCCAGTACATACCATAAACCCACTGCAGGGAACACTATTTTACATGCTCACTCAGCTCATCCACCTCACTTATTAAATTCTATCCCCAAAAGCCAATTTCTCAGATTAAAAAGAAATACAAATGATGAAACTATATATACAAATCAATCTGAGGAATTAAAAGCCAGGCTTTTAAAGAGAGGCTACAAGGAGAAAATATTTAACAAAGCACCAGAGGAAGCAAAACATAGTCACACAGTTACTAGAAATCAAAACAGTTTGTTTACTAATGATTCTGTTGTTTTTAGTATGCCATATTCTATTAATTATAACAAAATTTTTCAATTTTGAAGAAATATTTGAAGTTATCGCATAATGATCCACATCTAAAACCATATATCAGTAAATGCAGGTTTGTCTCTAGGAAGCCAGATACTTTAGGTTCCAAATTATCTCCAAGTATGGTTCAAACAAAAACAACCCAAAGTAATAGGACATGGTTGCATAAGAAGGGCAACTTTAAATGCAACAACTTCAATTGTTTAGCCTGTCAATTAGTGACACTAGGTAATAGTTTTACCTCTTCAGTATATGACAGGTCCTTTGAAATTAATTTTTATGCTACATGCAGAACCAAGTGGGTGGTCTACCTTATCACCTGTAATCTTTGTTGTCTGCAGTATGTAGGTCAGACCTCACGCGAGTTTCTTGATAGAGTCAGAGAACATATAAGAGATGTTAAAAACTATAAAAAGGAGTCCGCAATAGCCAAACACTTTAATGGTGTACATCTCACCAATGTTTCTGATTTTGGAGTCCAGATCATAGAAATTGTTAACAGACACCCTAGAGGAGGTGACAGACATAAGTCTTTAACAAAACATGAGCTATTCTTGATTCTAAAATTGGGAACAAGACACCCCAATGGTATGAATTTAGAGTGGGATATATCTTATTTTACCGATTGATTAATTCACTGTTTTATTCATATATGCAATTAAATGAATGTTATCTATCAAATTGTTAACATAATAGGTGAATTAATATAAGGTCACAGACTATTATTATTATTATTTTTTGTGTATGTACTATATCCCACATAATACTGGTATTTTCCATTACCTTCTTCTTTAATGTTAACACACATATATATTAACTAGTTCTGTTATTGAGAAGGTTTGTGCAAAATCAAATAATTTAAAAAATCTTACTTATCCAGTTTTAAATTCATTCATTTACTTCATTCATACCTCAGTTCCCATTCTTTCCCTGTTTTCTTTATTGGTCTAATATATGTATGTAATAGCTGACACTTCCAGAATTTACCAGAATTTTGTATATTATAATTTTTATTTCATAAGGTGTGGTTGGGCTTGCTTGGGTCATATCCTATGATTAAGCGCCAGTAACGGCGTGAAACACATCAGGATCACTTCTGTTCTGGATCCTTGTCCCTTTGTGGCATCCTCTATGTATTTTTATTAATAAAGCAACTTAAAATATCTTTTTACGGGGCGGAGCCTACAACCAAAGAGAGCAGACGTTTATGCTTGGAGCTCCTCTCCTACAATTGCTTAAACCTGTACAAATTTTCATTTTAATAACCCTTTAAACTCTCAAAAAGCACAGGAATTAAAGGAAACTACCTCTGCCTACTTTTTAAGAAGCAAAATTCAGATATCTGTGAGTTGGAGTAATTGCGGAGGCATTGAGATTTGGGGCCTACTGCAGCTGGCAGCTTATAACCTTAGTTGCTGCCACGAGGTCTCTACCATCATCCTGCATACTACACTTCTCCTATTGCTTTAAGGCAACCTAAACTGATTCAACAGCTGTACCGCGGCACAATGGAGGATTCTAGAGAAGTAAGGGCCCTCCTAATAGAACTAGACCGTCGTATGACGAGCCAATTTAGCTCCCTAAGATGTCTTATCTGTTGCAGCTCAGAGAATACAGAGGCATCTGCAGTGGCAGTGAAGGAGACGGAGCGGATAGTCCTCCGGTCTCATACACAGACGCATACAGCTCTAGCTGTAAAACAACTTGCTGAACTGACACCCTCATGCCGGATCCCTGTAGCCTCCTCTCCCTGGATCCAGCATGCACAACATAAGGCCGCTTGCCTATGGGAAGGAGTAGGTTGTCAGATGTTTGATCCGCCGTTACCTAAGAATGTTGTCGGCCTCCCTACTGTGGGCCCGGATATGCCGAGATCTGAACTGACCTCAGATTGCAGTGGGATTCCCTGCGATTTTGGATTTGACACCAGCTCTCCCCAGCCTAATAAATATCGGACTGATAGCCTAATCGGGGTCATGAAGCAGGAAGGGAAACAGCGCAGGGTCGGATACATATTACCGACTTGGACTCTCCACCTACGAAGTAACAGCCTGGTTCCTGGGCAGAAACAAATATGTTTCTCAGAGCAGCACAGTACCTTACAGCCCACCGCTGCTAAAACGAATACCGAGCAGCAAGAAAGGCATTCTCTACATAAGCAGAAATACGGCCCAGCAAGAGCTACAGCATGGCATCTAGATCTGTTTGGTTGCCCTGCCTTTAACAGGTTTTGTATCAGAGAAGGCATCGGCTGATGGGAGCAAGCAAGTATACACACTTCTTTTGCCTTAGGCGGCAAGGGATGAGGAGGGTAGTTAACACTTCTTATGTTTGCACCCCCTGAAATGGCCGACGATCTATACTGACATTTTACTCTTCTAATCATCTTACACTGTCCTTTAGCTTTTACATGCAACGGAGATGCTGCTTCTTCTCACAGATTGCATACTAAGCCATGTTAACCCTCAGTACCCTGAATTTGAGAGACTTCTTCAGGACTATGTATAGGGGCAGAACTATGTATGTTACCAAAAGAGATTTCACAGAACACTTGATGTTTAAAATGTTTGAATATCTACATTTTTAGCGCTTTTGTTTTCATATCAACTCCAGGATCACAATGTCAAGGCAATAGCTATGAAAGAGTAATGCAAAGTTATGCCTAACTTAGACACTGGTATATATCCCCTGTATAAGCTATAGCTTCTTATAGACCAGATCTCCAGAGGTTTACCTTATAATCATTTTGCTCTCACCTACAACAACCAATCTGTCTGCATTCATTACAACCGCTACCACTGCTTTGTATTGACCGTTTTCTGTTGGATTGGTGACAGCTCTCTCTTGCAAACCTATGTAATAATATGCTGTCCTATTTTACCTTATGTATTTTAGAGAAGCTGCCTTATACTCTATGGTAGTTGTATTATCAAAATATTATTCTGCAGTTCTTTACAAGGGCAGATGGTTACTAGTTTAAGTAATATGGTTCTTTGCTTGTCTTCTTACTCTCAGAGAGTCTTACTACTAAAGTTTAGGTTTACCAAAGATGTATGAACATTATATCTTAAGCTTACTTTGTCACTGTAAATTACTATATTCTCATCTATACCAATTACATGCCATAATTAGAATGTATTTCTATCAGGACAGAGAGACCCTATGGTCTTATAGTCTTTCTATTGCTCTATATGATGCGTAAGTAACTGAGGGACTCTTATTGTTTATGGGTTTCTAAGGTAGTCACGGTCTGCACAAATGTTATGGTTGAAGAGTGTATATTGAAGATATGTGTTCTTTTTTATATTTTATGTACTTAATGTTAGTTGGAGGATGTGAATTTAAATGCCTAACCCCTATAGTTTCAGCTTAGAATTTGAGAATATTAAATAGCCCACTATTACACATTTTATACAAGATGGGAAATATTGAATATAGCAATCTTTTAATTGGAAGTTATTTCATTGGGCAACTGACTCATTAAACTGGAATATACGTCTATGTTTGCAAACCCCCCTGAACTACTGTTTATTTAAGCTGGTAAAAGTAGATGAGGTAGTTGGATATCCACAAACTCACTGTTAGGAGTGTTTGTACCTGTATTACCTATGTATGTGGTTCAATATTTGCAGCTGAGTGCTTTTGGTGCCTCGCATAGCCCCAAGCAACAAGACAATAGTCCTCTATGCTATGTGGTTTATCACTAGCTCTGCATATATGCACAGATTTATATCTGTATTTCGCTAATATACTCTTACATCGCATTCCTATAATATAGGCCTAGAAGATAACCTCATTATATAACCAAGAGCTAGTATCTTTAGGCTATGATTTACTAGTTATAATCTTCACTAGATAGTTCTGGGATTCCTCCACTTGAACATTTCTAAGTTCCAATCTCATACTTTAAACTACTCATACTTATATAAGGCTCCGCCCCCTCCCCCTGCTTCTCCACCATCTCCTCTATATTTATAGTGGTGCTTACCCGCTGAATATCCCCCCCCTATATATCTCAGCCCGAGAGTGGCTGACACATAAGCCAATTCTTCACAGCCTGACTTTGATATTCCATCAATTGTTTCTATAGTACTGTGGAGATCATTTGTTAATAATATAGCCTAAAATTAAGTTATATTCTATCTCGTCTAAACTTTTGTCTATCTTCATATTATGATGTAATATGTGATTATATTGTTACATGTGTATTATACTAATAATGTCAATCTATAGACAATGTATTATCTATTCTGATGTAACATTGGCCTCAGGGTGAATTTTGTTTGTTA
Organism: Bombina bombina; assembly: GCF_027579735.1. NCBI lineage: Eukaryota > Metazoa > Chordata > Amphibia > Anura > Bombinatoridae > Bombina > Bombina bombina. Next base: position 339,882,817 of record NC_069503.1, read on the forward strand.
AACTATACTTTAACTTCAATAAAAAAATTATTTAAAAAATAAATAAATAAATAAATATCTTTTTACCCCTGAGTGCACCAGATTTTCTTTGTTCTTCAGTATAAAATAATAGCCTAAAGTTCATGTGACAAATAAGTAGCACACATTAGAGCAGTATAAAATAATAGCCTAAAGTGCATGTGACAAATAAGTAGCACACATCAGAGCAGTATAAAATAATAGCCTAAAGGTCATGTGATAAATAAGTAGCACACATCAGAGCAGTATAAAATAATAGCCCAAAGGTCATGTGATAAATAAGTAGCACACATCAGAGCAGTATCAAATAATAGCCTAAAGTTCATGTGACAAATAAGTAGCACACATCAGAGCAGTATAAAATAATAGCCCAAAGGTCATGTGATAAATAAGTAGCACACATCAGAGCAGTATAAAATAATAGCCTAAAGGTCATGTGATAAATAAGTAGCACACATCAGAGCAGTATAAAATAATAGCCTAAAGTTCATGTGACAAATAAGTAGCACACATCAGAGCAGTATAAAATAATAGCCTAAAGTTCATGTGAGAAATAAGTAGCACACATCAGAGCAGTATAAAATAATAGCCTAAAGTTCATGTGACAAATAAGTAGCACACATCAGAGCAGTATAAAATAATAGCCTAAAGTTCATGTGATAAATAAGTAGCACACATTAGAGCAGTATAAACTAATAGCCTAAAGTTCATGTGACAAATAAGTAGCACACATCAGAGCAGTATAAAATAATAGCCTAAAGTTCATGTGAGAAATAAGTAGCACACATCAGAGCAGTATAAAATAATACCCTAAAGTTCATGTGACAAATAAGTAGCACACATCAGACCAGTATAAAATAATAGCTTAAAGTTCATGTGATAAATAAGTAGCACACATTAGAGCAGTATAAACTAATAGCCTAAAGGTCATGTAATAAATAAGTAGCACACATCAGAGCAGTATAAAATAATAGCCTACAGGTCATGTGATAAATAAGTAGCACACATCAGAGCAGTATAAAATAATAGCCTAAAGGTCATGTGATAAATAAGTAGCACACATCAGAGCAGTATAAAATAGCCTAAAGGTCATGTGATAAATAAGTAGCACACATCAGAGCAGTATAAAATAATAGCCTAAAGGTCATGTGATAAATAAGTAGCACACATCAGAGCAGTATAAAATAGCCTAAAGGTCATGTGATAAATAAGTAGCACACATCAGAGCTGTATAAAATAATAGCCTAAAGTTCATGTGATAAATAAGTAGGTAAAATGTGATGCTTCCTGTCACTGCCCTTACAGTATGTGCTTGTATGATGTTGCCCTTATTGGCTCTGGATTGGCTGTGAATGTGTTTATATCCATTCCTAAGCCCATACAGGGAGTAATGCACAGGACAGTGACAGAGAAAGGAAGGAGCCATCTTCAAATAAGTGTCTTAAAATTTAACTTTCATGATTTACACAGAGGATGCCATTTTGAAGAACTTTCCAATTTACTTTTATATTCAAATGTACTTTGTTCTCTTGATATGCTATATTAAAGAGAATACCTACATGCACGTGTCCTAAGTACTATAAGGTAACAATGTTTTAGAACTGTTTTTTAAACATTGTTAATATAAATATTGTTGCACACAATTCTGACATATAATGCTAAAAATATGTGCTTGCTCCTAAGCCTATAATGCTGCAGCTTGTTCAGGGGAGAGGAAAAGACAGACTGAGAGTTGCTACTAGACCCACAAAAAGTAGGCAGCATGATGAGAAGAGAAACACACGTGCACTGAATAGGGGCCCTGGGGTTGCTGTAGAAGATGAGGGTTCCACATGAGTACTACAATATGAGAGGGTCAGAAGATTATTAAGCGGCTGTGAATCTGAGAGGGTAGTTAGGTTGAGCAGGAGACTGTGTATGATGGAGAGTGACAAATAAGGTGAGCATAGGGGGCTGTGTGTGAGGGAAAGTGGCAGATAAGGCAAATATGAGGGCTTTGTGTATATTTGAGGGAGAGGGCCACAAAGGTTGAGCAGGGGCTGTGTGTCTGAGAGAACTGGAGAGGGGCGGAGAGGATGAGAAGAGGGCTATGTGTCTGAGAGAGCGGGAGAGGGGCAGATAGGGTGAGCAAGGGACTGCATGTGTGTGTGTGATGGGGAGATAGGTTGAGCAAGGGACTGTGTGTGTGTGATGGGGAGATAGGGTGAGCAAGGGACTGTGTGTGTGTTTATTAGAGGGGGAGATAGGGTGAGCAAGGGACTGTGTGTGTGTTTATTAGAAGGGGAGATAGGGTGAGCAAGGGACTGTGTGTGTGTTTATTAGAGTGGGAGATAGGGTGAGCAAGGGACTGTGTGTGTGTTTATTAGAGGGGGAGATAGGGTGAGCAAGGGACTGTGTGTGTGTTTATTAGAGGGGGAGATAGGGTGAGCAAGGGACTGTGTGTGTGTTTATTAGAGTGGGAGATAGGGTGAGCAAGGGACTGTGTGTGTGTTTATTAGAGGGGGAGATAGGGTGAGCAAGGGACTGTGTGTGTGTGAGAGGGGGAGATAGGGTGACCAAGGGACTGTGTGTGTGTTTATTAGAGGGGGAGATAGGGTGAGCAAGGGACTGTGTGTGTGTGAGAGGGGGAGATAGGGTGACCAAGGGACTGTGTGTGTGTTTATTAGAAGGGGATATAGGGTGAGCAAGGGACTGTGTGTGTGTGTTTATTAGAGAGGGAGATAGGGTGAGCAAGGGACTGTGTATGTGTTTATTAGAGAGGGAGATAGGGTGAGCAAGGGACTGTGTGTGTGTTTATTAGAGGGTGAGATAGGGTGAGCAAGGAACTGTGTGTGTGTTTATTAGAGAGGGAGATAGGGTGAGCAAGGGACTGTGTGTGTGTTTATTAGAGGGAGAGATAGGGTGAGCAAGGGACTGTTTGTGTGTTTATTAGAGAGGGAGATAGGGTGAGCAAGGAACTGTTTGTGTGTTTATTAGAGGAGGAGATAGGGTGAGCAAGGGACTGCGTGTGTTTATTAGAGGGGGAGATAGGGTGAGCAAGGGACTGTGTGTGTGTTTATTAGAGGGGGTGATAGGGTGAGCGAGGGACTGCGTGTGTGTGTGTGATGGGGAGATAGGGTGAGCAAGGGACTGTGTGTTTATTAGAGGGGGAGATAGGGTGAGCAAGGAACTGTGTGTGTTTATTAGAGGGGGAGATAGGGTGAGCAAGGAACTGCGTGTGTTTATTAGAGGGGGAGATAGGGTGAGCAAGGAACTGCGTGTGTGTGAGAGGGGGAGAAAGGGTGAGCAAGGGACTGTGTGTATTTATTAGAGGGGGAGATAGGGTGAGCAAGGGACTGCGTGTGTTTATTAGAGGGGGAGATAGGGTGCGCAAGGGACTAAGTGTGTGTTTATTAGAGGGGGAGATAGGGTGAGCAAGGGACTGTGTGTGTGTTTATTAGAGGGGGAGATAGAGTGAGCAAGGGACTGCGTGTGTGTTTATTAGAGGGGGAGATAGGGTGAGCAAGGGACTGCGTGTGTGTTTATTAGAGGGGTAGATAGGGTGAGCAAGGGACTGCGTGTGTGTGAGAGGGGGAGATAGGGTGAGCAAGGGACTGTGTGTGTGTTTATTAGAGGGGGAGATAGGGTGAGCAAGGGACTGTGTGTGTGTGTTTATTAGAGGGGGAGATAGGGTGAGCAAGGGACTGCGTGTGTGTGTGTGATGGGGAGATAGGGTGAGCAAGGGACTGCGTGTGTGTGAGAGGGGGAGATAGGGTGAGCAAGGGACTGTGTGTGTTTGTTTATTAGAGTGGGAGATAGGGTGAGCAAGGGACTGCATGTGTTTATTAGAGGGGGAGATAGGGTGAGCAAGGGACTGTGTGTGTGTTTACTAGAGGGGGAAATAGAGTGAGCAAGGTACTGCGTGTGTGTTTATTAGAGGGGGAGATAGGGTGAGCAAGGGACTGCATGTGTTTGAGAGGGGGAGATAGGATGAGCAAGGGACTGTGTGTGTGTTTATTAGAGGGGGAGATAGGGTGCGCAAAGGACTGTGTGTGTGTTTATTAGAGGGGGAGATAGGGTGAGCAAGGGACTGTGTGTGTGTGAGATGGGGAGATACGGTGAGCAAGGGTCTGCGTGTGTGTGAGAGGGGGAGATAGGGTGAGCAAGGGACTGTGTGTGTGTTTATTAGAGGGGGAGATAGGGTGAGCAAGGGACTGTGTGTGTGTGTGTTTATTAGAGAGGGAGATAGGGTGAGCAAGGGACTGTGTGTGTGTTAATTAGAGGGGGAGATAGGGTGAGCAAGGGACTGTGTGTGTGTGTTTATTAGAGAGGGAGATAGGGTGAGCAAGGGACTGTGTGTGTGTTTATTAGAGAGGGATATAGGGTGAGCAAAGGACTGTGTGTGTGTGTTTATTAGAGGGGGAGATAGGATGAGCAAGGGACTGCGTGTGTGTGAGAGGGGGAGATAGGGTGAGCAAGGGACTGTGTGTGTGTGTTTATTAGAGAGGGAGATAGGGTGAGCAAAGGACTGTGTGTGTGTGTTTATTAGAGGGGGAGATAGGATGAGCAAGGGACTGCGTGTGTGTGAGAGGGGGAGATAGGGTGAGCAAGGGACTGTGTGTGTGTGTTTATTAGAGAGGGAGATAGGGTGAGCAAAGGACTGTGTGTGTGTGTTTATTAGAGGGGGAGATAGGATGAGCAAGGGACTGCGTGTGTGTGAGAGGGGGAGATAGGGTGAGCAAGGAACTGCGTGTGTGTGAGAGGGGGAGATAGGGTGAGCAAGGGACTGTGTGTGTGTGTGAGAGGGGGAGATAGGGTGAGCAAGGGACTGTGTGTGTGTTTATGAGAGTGGAAGATAGGGTGAGCAAGGGACTGAGTGTGTGTTTATTAGAGGGGGAGATAGGGTGAGCAAGGGACTGCTTGTTTGTTTATTAGAGGGGGAGATTGGGTGGGCAAGGGACTGCGTGTGTTTATTAGAGGGGGAGATAGGGTAAGCAAAGGACTGCATGTGTGTGAGAGGGGAAGATAGGGTGAGCAAGGGACTGTGTGTGTTTATTAGAGGGGGTGATAGGGTGAGATTAAGGAAAATACCCATATAATGGGTCCTGGAAAAGAAATGCATATATTTAACCCCGTGTTCTCTTTATCTAGGGTAAACAAGAGGTTAAGTAATACACATGGCCTGTAACAATGAAGGGGTTAATTTACTAGTTCTACTGATTTTAAACAATGTTTGCACCATATTACTTTGTCTAATAGGCATCAGGAAACATTTTTTATTTGTTAGTGTTAGTCAAGGTTTAGGATTTATGCACCATATTCTGATGCGTGTCAAGCCTCCCCCTGAGCACTCAGTGTTCCTGGGAGTGGGTTGGTCCCTGGGAGGAGGTGCAGAGCATAACCTGGAAAAGAGGTGTCTGCTCTGTAGCAGGTGAATGGCGGACTGGTGTAAGTGTAAGCATGAGAGTGTCCAATCGGAATTTGCAACCGCCAAGGGGTGCCTCAGAATCCGATGCCATCGGATTTTGCGTCCAGCCTATCGTGAATGTTCAGCTCATTATTAGTACCCTAATAGGTGCTCATCTAACGCATGCTCTATAGCCTGGTCTCAAAATCGGATGGCCCTAACCTCCATTGGATTGTGAGACGCCCCCTAGCACAACATACTCTACAATTGTTTTTTAAGCCTCCCGCTAGCAGTCGGGCATAGCATTTAAGGGGCCCATCGCCACTGCTGCATCTATTCGTTTAAATATCCAAGTAAATGCTTAAACATATTACACGTTGCGACTGGTCTCAAGTGCTAGGATTGATGGCTACATTTATATTTTATATCCACACCGGAGTAGTGTTGAAATCTTTGCAAGTAAATGCTTAAACATATTACACGTTGCACAACATACTCTACAATTGTTTTTTAGCCTCCCGCTAGCACTTAAGGTGCCCCATCACCACTGCTGCATCTATTCGTTTAAATATCCAAGTAAATGCTTAAAGGGACAGTCTAGGCCAAAATAAACTTTCATGATTCAGATAGGGCATGTAATTTTAATCAATTTTCCAATTTACTTTTATCACCAATTTTGCTTTGTTCACTTGGTATTCTTAGTTGAAAGCTTAACCTAGGAGGTTCATATGCTAATTTCTTAGACCTTGAAGCCCACCTCTTTCAGATTGCATTTTAACAGTTTTTCACCACTAGAGGGTGTTAGTTCACGTATTTCATATAGATAACACTGTGCTCGTGCACGAGAAGTTATCTGGGAGCAGGCACTGATTGGCTAGACTGCAAGTCTGTCAAAAGAACTGAAAAAAGGGGCAGTTTGCAGAGGCTTAGATACAAGATAATCACAGAGGTTAAAAGTATATTATTATAACTGTATTAGTTATGCAAAACTGGGAAATGGGTAATAAAGGGATGATCTATCTTTTAAAACAATAAAAATTCTGGTGTAGACAGTCCCTTTAAACATATTACACGTTGCGACTGGTCTCAAGTGCTAGGATTGATGGCTACATTAATATTTTATATCTACACCGGAGTAGTGTTGAAATCTGTGCAAGTAAATGCTTAAACATATTACACATTGTGCGGGTCTCAAGTGCTAGGATTGATCGCATGTGCCCATTGTGGTTACAAAATCAGATGACAGACAGCTGTTCCATTTGATTTTGCAACCAGTCATGTGCGCTCAGGAATGCGGTGATGTCACGGTCACAAATTCCGTCGGTTCGCGGATTTCAACACTACACCGAATCCCGGCCGGACTTTTTCAAGGGTATTTGACAGTTTGTTGTAAAAACTGATGTAATCTGCACCCCGTATCGGCAATTTATACTAAATGTGACTAGCGCTCTCTAATGGTCAGAAGTACCTGGAAATTCTAATCATCATAATTAAACAATGAATTCATTAAAACATATGTTAATATACAAATGAATCTATAAGAATATTAATCGCAAACACAATAATTTGATCAAAATATCTATAAATATAAATACAACTAAAAACACTTTGAAATACACTTTAAGCTAAAATCAGTAATATTTCATATAGACCCAAAGTATCATATTAAGAGAGGGAAGATACAGTGGAGCAAAAAAGTATTTAGTCAGCCACCAATTGTGCAAGTTCTCCCACTTTAGAAGATGAGAGAGGCCTGTAATTTTCATAATAGGTATACCTCAACTATGAGAGACAAAATGTGGAAACAAATCTAGACAATCACATTGTCTGATTTGGAAAGAATTTATTTGCAAATTATGGTGGAAAATAAGTATTTGGTCAATATCAAAAGTTCATCTCAATACTTTGTTATATATCCTTTGTTGGCAATGACAGAGGTCAAACGTTTTCTGTAAGTCTTCACAAGGTTGTCACACACTGTTGCTGGTATGTTGGCCCATTCCTGCATGCAGATCTCCTCTAGAGCAGTGATGTTTTGGGGCTGTCGCTGGGCAACACGGACTTTCAACTCCCTCCAAAAGTTTTCTATGGGGTTGAGATCTGGAGACTGGCTAGGCCACTCCAGGACCTTGAAATGCTTCTTACGAAGTCACTCCTTCGTTGTCTGGGCGGTGTGTTTGGGATCATTGTCATGCTGAAAGACCCAGCCATGTTTCATCTTCAATGCCCTTGCTGATGGAAGGAGGTTTGCACTCAAAATCTCACGATACATGGCCCCATGCATTCTTTCATGTACATGGATCAGTCGTCCTGTTCCCTTTGCAGAGAAACAGCCCCAAAGCATGATGTTGCCACCCCCATGCTTCACAGTAGGTATGGTGTTCTTTGGTTGCAACTCAGCATTCTCTCTCCTCCAAACACGACGAGTTGTGTTTCTACCAAACAGTTCTACTTTAGTTTCATCTGACCATATGGCATTCTCCCAATCCACTTCTGGATCATCCAAATGCTCTCTAGCATACTTCAGATGGGTCCGGACATATACTGTCTTAAGCAGGGGGACACATCTGGCACTGCAGGATCTGAGTCCCTGGCGGCGTAGTGTGTTACTGATGGTAGCCTTTGTTACGTTGGTCCCACCTCTCTGCAAGTAATTCACTAGGTCCCCCGTGTGGTTCTGGGATGTTTACTCACTGCTCTTGTGATCATTTTGAACCCACAGGGTGAGATCTTGCGTGGAGTCCCAGATTGAGGGAGATTATCAGTGGTCTTGTATGTCTTCCATTTTCTAATTATTGCTACCACAGTTGATTTCTTCACACCAAGTTCCTTGCCTATTGCAGATTCAGTCTCCCCAGCCTGGTACAGGTCTACAATTTTGTTTCCGCTGTCCTTCAACAGCTCTTTGGTCTTCACCATAGTGGAGTTTGGAGTGTGACTGTTTGAGGTTGTGGACAGGTATATTTTATACTGATAACAAGTTCAAACAGGTGGCATTAATACAGGTAATGAGTGGAGGACAGAGGAGCCTCTTAAAGAAGAAGATACAGGTCTGTGAGAGCCAGAAATCTTGCTTGTTTGTAGGTGACCAAATACTTATTTTCCACCATAATATGCAAATAAAATCTTTCCAAATCAGACAATGTGATTGTCTGGATTTGTTTCCACATTTTGTCTCTCATAGTTGAGGTATACCTATGATGAAAATAACAGGCCTCTCTCATCTTCTTAAGTGGGAGAACTTGCACAATTGGTGGCTGACTAAATACTTTTTTGTCCACTGTATAAGTATAGTGAAAGATAACACATAAATAAATATATCTATTTCTAAATATTTTACATATGTTGATATGTCTATAAACAATAATATTAATATATTTACATATAGGCTACTAGATCAAAGTCAACATTCAGACCCCTGGGATGTAAACAACCAATTTTGTAAATCCAGTAGGTCTCCTGCTGTCTCAAAGCCAGCAGTCTATGATGAACCTTTAAAGGTATCCAATCTATGACCCTCACCTTTAGAGACAAGTGATTACAGTTATGAGCCTCACGAAAATGGTTAGGGATATTGTGTTTTATGGGTTTATGCCTTGCCATTTTAATGTTGTATATGTGTTCATTTACTCTAGTTTTTATCTTTCTTTTAGTACGTCCCACATATAACAGGACACACCCACATGTGAGTAGATACACCACATGAGTAGAATCACAAGTGGTTCTACATTGGATGTCAAATTCTTTAGTTCCATCCCAATTAGAAAATTTAGGATTTTATCAACATGGCTACACATGTTACATATTGTCTTTCTACATGTATTAGTACCCTTTTGGGCTGTAAGCCAATTAGATCCGCTATTTGCTGATGATAGATTCCATAATTTACTCGGTGCTAGCAGATTTTTAAAGTTTTTTCCTTTTCTAAAAATTACTGGAGGATTTTGTGCTAACTGAGATCCTAAAATTGGATCTGTTTTAAAGATACTCCAGTGCTTTTTAATGGTTGAAACCCCTTCATTATACGTAGCAATGAAGCAAGGGGTGCCATTCTCCCCATCTGTTTTTAATTTTTGTTCCCCATCTCCCCTATTCAGGAGACTGTTTCTATTTACCTTGAGAGCTCTATCTTTTGCCTTTTCCAATAACTCATTCTTATATCCTTTTTCACAACATTTTGTGTCTAGAACAGCTGCTGCTGTAGGAAAATTCGACATATGGGTGCAATTTCTTTGCATTCGGAGATATTGTCCATATGGAACATTCATAATCCAACTAGGTTTATGCCCACTGGTGGCTTCTATATAGCTGTTACTCTCAGTAGGTTTTCTATAATTAGTCACTGAAATCTTATTATTATCATCTGTACAGAGAACCAGATCGAGGAATTCTATCTTACTTTAGGAATAGTTACCCGTGAATTTAAGATTTTGATCAATATGATTCAAATATTTCATAAATTAATTAATACTGGTCTCATCTCCCCTCCACAGGATGATTACATCATCTATATAGCAATAGAATTTAATGATGTTATTGATTAATGGATTATTGAGTCAAATATATCTATTTTTGAAATCATTGACATAAAGATTAGCATAAGAGGGAGCAAAGGTTGTCCCCATTGCTGTCCCCCTTGTTTGTTTGTAAAATCTTTTTTTGAAAACAAAATAATTGTGCTCAAGAATAAACAATATGGATACTTATGGTACTTATGCATGCAGAAAGACGATATGTAACATGTGTAGCCATGTTGATAAACATCCTAATTTTTCTAATTGAGATGGAACTAAAGAATTTGACATCAAATGTAGAACCACTTGTGATTCTACTCATGTGGTGTATCTACTCGCATGTAGGGTGTGGCCTGTTATATGTGGGACGGTCTAAAAGAAAGATAAAAACTAGTGTAAATGAACACATATACAACATTAAAATGGCAAGGGATAAACATATAAAACACAGTATCCCTAACCATTTAACTGTAATCCCTCGTCTCTAAAGGTGAGGGTGATAGATTGGATACCTTCAAAGGTTCATCATAGGCTGTTGGCTTTGAGACAGCAGGAGACCTACTGGATTTACAAAATTGGTTGTTTACATCCCAGGGGTCTGAATGTTGACTTGGATCTAGCAGCTTATATGTAAATATATTAATATTATCATTTATAGACATGTCAACATATATAAAAGATTTAGAAATAGATATATTTATTTATTTGTTATCTTTCACTATACTTATATCTTCCCTCTCTCTTAATTGGTTACTTTGGGTGTATATGAAATATTACTGATTTTATCTTAAAGTGTATTTTAAAGTATTTTTAGTTGTATTTGTATTTACATTTATAGATATTTTGATCAAATTATTGTGTTTGCGATTGATGTTCTTATAGATTAATTTGTATATTCACATATGTTTTAATGAATTGATTGTTTACTTATGATGATTGGAATTTCCAGGTCTACTTCTGACCATTAGAGAGCGCTAGTTGCATTTAGTATAAATTGTCGATACAGGATGCAGATTACATCAGTTTTTACAACAAACTGTCAAATACCCTTTAAAAAGTCCGTCCATAATCCGGACGAAATGCGTAGGGTGGCTTCAGGAGCAACTGTTGTGAGTAACAGCTGTCTGGACTGTGGATTGCCTGTGTGCTGGGGGACGCTCTGGTTAGCTGTCAGCAGTGACGTCAGACGCCAACCCGCTCGTGGTCAGCACTAGTAACATTGTGAGGATCAAGCTGAGAGTGGTTTCCAGGAAACGACTGCCTAAACTCACCAGAGACACTGAGTTCTTTTATGGATGCTGTTGTTTGATTATTTTAATGTAAGTGCTTATATGTTATTACACTATTTGTCACTGATTAAAATCTTTAAGCCGTTTCTGCGCTTCTCTACTGTTTTTCATAGCACATCATCTCCTCTGGTTGTTTGGGAAATACCATTGAATGAGGGATGCATTGGCTGATAGAGACTAAGTCACACTTTTCTACCGGGACTTTTGTCACTCACAATTAGGACTGCAGTGACGTGTGTATGGACAATCTGTGCTACTTGGCAATTATGGCCCAGATTACGAGTTTTGCATTAGAGGCTGTGCGGTGCTAATGAGCAGTTTTCTCTCACCGCTCACTTACCTACAGCACTGGCATTACGAGTTTTTACAAACCCGTCGTTAAAAGACAAGAAGTGAGCGATGAGCAAAATTTTGCTCATTACCGCACTCCAAAAGTCAGCGGTGAGCTGGTGTAACGTGCTTGTGCACGATTTCCCCATAGGAATCAACGGGGAGAGCCGGCTGAAAAAAAAAGCCCCATTGATTCCTATGGGGAAATAAAATTTATGTCTACACCTGATACCCTAAGATGAACCCCGAGTCTAAACACCCCTAATCTTACACTTATTAACCCCTAATCTGCCGCTCTCAACATCACCGACACCTACATTACAATTATTAACCCCTAATCTGCCGCTCCGGACACCGCCGCCCCCTACATTATACTTATGAACCCCTAATCTGCTGTCCCCCAACATAGCCGACACCTACATTATATTTCTTAACCGATAATCTGCCACCCCCAATGTCGCCGCTACCTACCTACACTTATTAACCCCTAATCTGCCGCTCCCAATGGCGCCGCCACTATAATAAACATATTAACCCCTAAACCGCCGCACTCCCGCCTCGCAAAAATTAGTTAAATATTATTAACTCCTAATCTGCCAGCCCTAACATCGTCGCCACCTACCTGCATTTATTAACCCCTAATCTGCCGCCCCAACATCGCTGCCACTATATTAAAGTTATTAACCCCTAAACCTAAGTCTAACCCTAAACCTAACACCCCCTAACTTAAATATAATTAAAATAAATCTAAATAATTATTACTATCATTAACTAAATGATTCCTATTTAAAACTAAATACTTACCTGTAAAATAAACCCTAAGATATCTACAATATAACTAATAGTTACATTGTAGCTAGCTTAGGGTTTATTTTTATTTTACAGGCAAGTTTGTATTTATTTTAACTAGGTAGAATAGTTAGTAAATAGTTATTAACTATTTAATAACAACCTAGGTAAAATAAAGTCAAATTTACCTGTAAAATAAAACCTAACCTAAGTTACACTAACACCTAACACTACACTATAATTAAACAAATTAACTAAATTAAATATAATTACCTAAATTAAATTAGCTAAAGTACAAACCCCCCCACTAAATTACAGAAAATAATAAACAAATTACAGAAATTTAAACTAATTGCACCTAATCTAATAGCCCTATTAAAATAAAAAAGCCCCCCAAAATAAAAAAAACCCTAGCCTAAACTAAACAACCAATAGCCCTTAAAAGGGCCTTTTGCGGGACATTGCCCCAAAGTAATCAGCTATTTTACCTGTAAAAAAAAATACAAACAACCCCCCCAACAGTAAAACCCACCACTCACACAACCAACCCACCCAAATAAAATACTAGCTAAAAAAACCTAAGCTCCCCATTGCCCTGGAAAGGGAATTTGGATGGGCATTGCCCTTAAAAGGGCAGTTATCTCTTTTGCAAGCCCAAACCCCTAATCTAAAAAATAAACCCACACCCTTAAAAAAAACCTTACAATAAACCCGTTGAAGATCGACTTACCAGGAGACGTTTTCATCCAAGCCGGGCGAAATGGTCCTCCAGACAGGCAGAAGTCTTCATCCAAGCCGTGCAGAAGTGGTCCTCCATACGGGCAGAAGTCTTCATCCAGACGGCATCTTCTATCTTCATCCATCCGGTGCGGAGCGGCTCCATCCTCAAGACATCCGACGCGGAGCATCCTCTTCTTCCGACGACTAAAGATGAATGAAGGTACCTTTAAGTGACGTCATCCAAGATGGCGTCCCTTAGATTCCGATTGGCTGATAGAATTCTATCAGCCAATCGGAATTAAGGTAGAAAAAATCCTACTGGCTAATGCAATCAGCCAATAGGATTGAAGTTCAATCCTATTGGCTGATCCAATCAGCCAATAGGATTGAGCTCGCATTCTATTGGCTGTTCCATTCAGCCAATAGAATGCAAGCTCAATCCTATTGGCCGATTTTTTATTTTTTGTAATTTAGTGTTTTTTTTCCGTACTTTAGTTTATTTTATTTTATTGTATTTAGTTTAGGGATTTAATTTAATTATAGTGTAGTGTTAGGTGTAATTGTAACTTAGGTTAGGTTTTATTTTACAGGTAAATCTAATCTAATCTAGGCGTATGACTTCTAAATACATTTAATGTATTAACAATTACCAGCACCATTAATGCTTAACAACAATTTTCATTTTACATTCATCAGGTTGACAATAAGCAAGCACAGGTACAAATTCCCAAATCTGTAATTCCAAAATCGAAACTTATTCTGAAATCTAAACTTTTTAATTAATATTTTTTTTTAAATAAAATTAATCAAAAATTAGTATTTGCCCCCCACTGTAAGTCACAATATTCTCTGCCTGTGTCTTTGATTTATTTTTTGTTTTGTAAAATGCAAATAATAGTCTATATTTATTTAAAACAACAAATATTACCTTTCTGATTACAGTACTGTACTATCTTTCTTACTATGTATACAAAAGTATTAAAAAAATATATCAAACTTCCTTAGGTTACCTATATAAGATGTATTATGACATGTAAATATTACCTAAATGACTTTACACTTGATTCCATACCATCTCCAAACTGTTCCATTTTAAAAATGCAAAAATTGCAAAATCAAAACTATTCCGAAATCCAAACCTTTTCTGTTCCCAAGCAGTTTGAATAAATGGTTTTCTACCAGTATTTTAATATTTTTTTATGGGTTCATTAATGGTTTAATAATTTATTAATCTTTTTTTCTGTTCAAAAAACCTTAAAAATATTATTCGTTAAAGTCTAGGGGCAGATTTATCAAATGTCTGGCGGACATTATCCGCTATAGCATACGCTGTCGGCATTTATCATTGCACAACCAGTTCTGGTGATCTGCTTGTGCAATGCCGCTCCACAGAGGTTGTCAATCAACCCAATCGTATGAGATCTGGCAGATTGATGTCCGCAGCCTCAGAGATCGCTGCTTCTTAACTCCTGTTTCCGGCGAGGCAGAAGGCTCGCACAGGATACAGGGGTGTACGGCCCCATTCGGGCCGTGATAAATCGGCCCCATAGAGTGTACATTAATTGTAGTTTGGTCTGTTGTCTGTTATGTGTATGATTTTCATAATGTGGCTATTATAATCTTTAAATGGTTAAGTCAGATATTGGTGTGTCTCGTAGGAAGCGTGAAACATATTTAAGCTAGAAGTTTTTTTCTTAGTTTGATTCTGATGGGTGCTCTATACTTTGATGACTTTTATGGATTTTCTTCACTATGCAGAACACTAAGCCCAGCTATGAGCAACACATATCATAAGAAGGTCCTGCACTGTGATTGTGAGGAAATGATTATAAATATTAGGCAACTTCTACATAATTTTTTTTTAATATGGTCCTGTTCTTGTCATGCCGCTCTGGCTATTGCCAGGGACATCATCTCTGCACGTCTATTCCCCTCTCAAGCCGGATCCTTTGAACTCCTTGGCGCAAATCGGTGCCTTTGTAAGTACCTGCATAACTTACATTCACTGCCCAAGTATAGGTGTTACTGTTTGTGCTCCTAGGTGCTTTATTTCTTGAATTGCCGGATTGCCTTATTATTACTGAACTCTGCTTGTCTGACTACTCTGCCTGTTTAACCCTTGAATTGCTGGATTGCCTTAATATTTCTTAACTCTGCTTGTCTGACTACTCTGCCTATTTAACCCTTGAATTGCTGGATTGCCTTAATATTACTGATCTCTGCTTGTCTGACTACTCTGCTTGTTTAACCCTTGAATTGCTGTATTGCCTTAATATTACTGAACTCTGCTTGTCTGACTATTCTGTCTGTTTAACCCTTTAATTGCTGGATTGCCTTTTCATTGTTGAACTCTGCCTGTCTAACTACTGTGCCTGGTTTACCCCTGAACTGCTATACTGCTGGATTGCCTTTCTGTTGCCGAACTCTGCCTGTCTCTGACCATTCTCTGACTTAATCCTATTGCCGTGAAGGACTACCCTTTCTACCGGGAGTACTGCTTACCTCATTTCTTATACTAACGTTGTTCTTGGATATTTCCTTAGCGTTCGGCTTGACGCCGGGATAAGAAGACTACTGGCCAAGTTTGGTCTGATAGGGAAATATCCCATGAGCATTACTCTATACTTGGGACATATACCCAAATGAGGTAGTAAGAGCAGTCTCTCTTCAGGGACAGACCCTGGGAACCCACACCATACATTTGCAGAATGTGGATTCTAAACTTGAGGCTATATAAGCTATGCTATCCTCACTGGTTGCAGAAAAGAACTCTGTTCCTTTTGTTACACAGCCGGCCCCTGCTGCTAGTGCTGCAACTCCCCCTCTGTTATTAGAAGTATACCCTCAATACCTTTGCCTGACAAGTACGATGGTACTACAGACTGTAGGGGTTTTCTCAACCAGTGCAGACTATACTTCTGCAATGTTCCTCTCACCTTCAAGTCAGTCAAAGGTCACTTTTATCATTTCTTTATTGAAAGATAAGGCCCTAGCCTGGGTCTCTCCCCTTTTGGAACAGAGTGCTTAACTCCTGAACAATGCTGATGCCTTCATTTCTGCATTATCTTCCATATTTGGAATCTGCTGCAGAGTACTCTCTCTTGGATCTCCGCCAGAGCAATAGATCTGTGGCACAATACGCCATCAAGTTTCGCACCTTGGCACAGTTGGGATGGCAGTGCTCTCAAAGCAGCCTTCAGGAGAGGCCTGCATGAGCGTATTAAGGACGAGCTCACTTATTGTGATGTTCCATCTTCCATGGATGACTTCATAACACTTTGTATCAGTCTGGATTCTCGCTTTCAGGATAGACAAGCTGAGAGAGGGAGAACACGCAGAACCCTTCACTCTTGTCCTCCTACTCATCCAGTCTCTAGACTATCCTCTACCCCTTCAGCACCTCCATTTACCTCTGATGAGAAACCCATGGATCTCTCTTACTTTAAGCCCTCTGAGTCTGAAAGACAGAGAAGGAGGTTGAGACTGTGTTTCTATTGTGGTTATGTATTCACAATCCTCAGTTCGACTGGACTGAGGAACAGTTTGACTCCTGGGGTAAATCCTGTTTCCACTCCTGCCTGGCTTAGGTTACTCAGCTGCATCACTTCCATATAGCCAGCCTCCAGGCCCCTTCTAATCATTCCTCAGTATATGCAGAATTTATAGATGTTTTTTAAAAGAAAGCAGCCGATGTGTGGCCACCTCACCGTTCTTACGACTGCAAAATTGACCTGTTTTCTGGAGCCCCACTTCCTAAAGGGAGGACTTATCTGCTCTCCAAAGCTGAAACCAAGACCATGGAGGAATACATCCAAGAAAACATAGCTAAAGGCTTTATTCATCCTTTCTCCTCTCCTGGCTTCTTTTTTGGCAGTAAAAAGAATGGCGGTCTCAGACCCTGTATAGATTACAGAGTCCTTAACAACATTACTATCAAGAATCGTTATCCTATCCCTTTGATCACCGAACTATATGATTCGCTCCAAAATGCTCGCTACTTTACAAAGTTGGACCTACGTGGAGTGTACAATCTTATTCGTATCTTCCCAGGATATGAATGAAAGACTGCTTTCAACACAAGATTAGGGCATTACGAATACCTTGTAATGCCTTTTGGGCTGTGTAATGCTCCTGCTGTCTTCCAAGAATTAGTCAATGATGTATTCTGTGACCTCCTTAATCACACTGTCATTGTCTATTTAGATGACATCCTCATTTTCTCCTCCACCCTTGATGAGCATCATGAGCATGTAAAGCAGGTACTTTTTCACCTCAGAAATAATTCTCTGGTAGCCAAAATGGAGAAATGTGAGTTTTATCAAGTTCAGATTCTAGTTCCTTGGCTATGTCATCTCGAAGGAAGGTTTTGCCATGGATCCTACAAAGCTAACCGCAGTTCTGGAATGGCCTAAACCCACCTTATTAAAGGAACTACAGAGATTCCTGGGATTCTCCAATTATTATCACAAGTTTATAAAGAATGTCTCCCAAATTGTTGCTCCACTCACTGAGCTGACTAAACGAAACAGAGACTGCAAGAATTGGCCTCCTGAGGCTGTGGATTGTTTCTCTCATTTGAAAAAAATCTTTTGTTCTGCTCCTGTGCTCCACCATCTTGATCCTGACCTGCAGTTCCCTTTAGAGGTTAATGCCTCCGAGATAGGAGCTGGTGCAGTCTTAACCCAAAGGGACCCTTTAACCTCCAAGTTGCAATCGGTAGCCTTTTTCTCAAAACGCTTCACTCCTGCAGAAAGGAATTACAATGTGGGCAATCATGAAATCTAAGCCACTAAGATGGCCCTGTCTGAATGGCATCATTGGCTAGAGGGTACCCACAACCCCATTCAGATTCTCACTGACTACAAGAATCTGACGTACCTAGAGACTGCTCATCGACTCAATCCTCGACAGGCCAGGTGGGTCCTATTCTTTTCTCGATTTAACTTTATAGTCTCTTACCTTCCTGGGACCAAGAATAAAAAGTCTGATGCCCTTTCCCGTCAGTTTCCTCAGTCTAGTGACTCCATTGAAGCTCCTATTGAACACATTATACCCCCCTCCTGTGTGGTTGCCCAGCTCAACACCTCTCTTCTTCAAAGACTGCAACGAGCCCAGTCAAGAAAACCTTCTGAAACCCCTGTGGCTCCTTAGATCCTTTATGTTCCTCCAAACCTTCACTCTCCTGTATTATCCTGGGCTCATGACAGCAAGTTGTTGTCAGGTCATCCTGGTTTGACAAGAACCTTTAAACTCCTTTCCCAAAATGTGTGGTGGCCTACCATGAATTCGGACTCTCAGGATTATGTCAAAGCTTGTCAGACTTGTGCTGTTTATAAGACTCCACGTTCCCTACCACATGGCCTACTTCAACCATTGTCCATACCTATACAACCATGGACACACATAGCTATGGATTTTGTTGTAGACCTTCCTCCTTCTGACCATCATACAGTCATATGGGTGGTGGTGTATCGGTTATCCAAACTTGCTCATTTTGTACCTTTAACGAAGTTACCTACAGCCCAAGAATTGTCTTTTTCTGTTATGAGTGGTACCATTACATGGTGTACCCATAAATATCGTCTCTGACAGAGGACCTCAATTTATTTCTACCTTTTGGAGAAGCTTTTGCAAATTGCTTGGAATCACTATTTCTTTGTCCTCTGGTTATCACCCCCAAACTAACGGGCAGACGGAGAGAACCAATCAGGATCTGGAAGCTTATCTTTGAGCATATGTCAATTCACAGCACACTAATTGGTCTGGGTTGTTACCCCTAGCTGAACTTGCAAAGAACACTCATTTGCATTCTTCTCTGTGATGCTCTCCTTTCCAGGCCACTGCTGGTTATCAACCTCGTTTTTATCCTCTTTCTGCTCAATCCACAGGAGTGGCTGCAGAACATCGCTTCACTGACCTCACTACCCATTGGCAATGAATACGCTCTCAGCTACTCTCAACCACCTCCAGATATAAGAGGTTTGCCGATCATCATCAAGTCAGTATTCATGCTTTTGTTGCAGGTGAAAGTGTCTGGGTCTCTACCCGATAAATCCGCTTACATCAACATTGTCACAAATTGGGACCTCGGTATATTGGTCCTTATAAAATCCTCAAAAGACTTTCTCCTGTTTCCTACAGAGTGGCCTTGCCTAAGACCTTGCACATTCACCCAGTGTTTCACATCTCCTTGCTCAAACCCTAGGTCACAAATAGGTATACTCAACTCAGACGTCCTCCTCCTCCACTCCTGATTCATGGCAAACCAGAGTATAAGGTTGCCAAAATCTTGGATTCCAGAATCAGGCACAGGAAGCTCCAATACCTCATATACTGGAAGGGATACTCTGTGGCGGAGCATTCCTGGGTTCCTGCCAGTAAAGTTCATGCTCCATCTTTGGTCTCCAAGTTCCATGCTGCTTACCCTTTGAAGCCGACTCTAGTTCGCGGAGGGACCCCTTGAGTGGGGAGCTATGTCACACCACTCTGGATGTTGTCAGGGATGCAGCGGTTGCTGCTCTGGCTGTTGCCAGGGACGCAGTGGTTCCTGTGAGTGTGCGCGATGACGTCATCACTGCACGTCTATTCCCCTCTCAAGCCAGATCCTTTGAACGCCTTGGCACGAATCAGGGCTTATGAAAGTACCTGCATATTTTACATTCACTGCCCAAGTATAGGTGTTACTGTGTGTGCTCATAGGTGCTTTATTACTTGAATTGCCGGATTGCCTTAATATTACTGAACTCTGCTTGTCTGACTACTCTGCCTGTTTAACCCTTGAATTGCCGGATTGCCTTATCATTGCTGAACTCTGCCTATTCCTGACCACTCCATTGGTTTACCCCTGAACTGCTATACTGCTGAATTGCCTTTCTCTTGCCGAACTATGCCTGTCTCTGATTATTCTCTGCCTTAATGTTATTGCCGTGAAGGACTACCCTGTCTACCATGAGTACTGCTTCCCTTATTTCTTACACTCACTTTGTTCTGGGATATTTCCTTATCCTTAGGCTTGATGCCAGGATAAGAAGACTACTTGCCAAGTTTGGTCTGATAGGGAAATATCCCATGAGTATTACAGTTCTGCATAACATTAGAGGGTGTGAGAGCTCACTTTTTCAGTAGACTAGGCAACAAGCAAAACAAGCATATCTTGGGAGAGTGTAAACTATAGGGCTAAATCCATGACTATTAGGTAGAAAGTGCCACCTTTGTGGCCTAGAAGGAAATTAGGGGGCCTGGGGTTTAGTGGGAAGCTGGGTAAAATTAGGCAGCAATATAAATAATTTTAACAGATTCACAAACGTTCACTAAACACAACATATATGTAAGATAATAAAACTAAAGTCATTCATGAGATTAAAAAAAATGCTTCCATTAAAAAACTAAAAATAAATTTAAAAAGGCTTTAATCCATTGACAAAAGTATCTTGAAAAATGAATGCATCAACTCATTACCTAGACAACCATATG
The DNA here is from genome assembly GCF_027579735.1 of Bombina bombina. Lineage (NCBI taxonomy): Eukaryota > Metazoa > Chordata > Amphibia > Anura > Bombinatoridae > Bombina > Bombina bombina. The sequence continues at coordinate 339,903,336 of NC_069503.1, forward strand.
GGAAATTGTTTATTTTAAACACTATACATGGTAATGTATTTCAAAAGGGTCTAGGAACTCATTGATAATGTAATTTTTTATATGGTCAGAAATATCACTCATGACCCTGGTGATCCCATATGCAGGGTGACCAGATTTTCAAATGAAAAACTGGGACACCTTAGATAAGTGTTTCCCAAACCCAGTCCTCTGGATCCTTAACAGGCCAGATATTCATTATATCTTAACTAGAGCAGAGGTGAAATAATCAGCTGATCAGTAACCCTGGTTACTAACCTGCTCTCACCCTTCAGCTGATTATTTCACCTGTTCTCTAGTTAAGATATAATGAATATCTGGCCTGTTAAGGTTCCTGAGGACTGGCGTTTGGAAAAACTTCATTAGATGATATAGGGGTCTATCAAAATATGTTGATTATTGGCTCCCAATAACTCATTTCAATTTCAGACAATATGGGAAGTGCATTTTTCCAATGATCACAGTGCAAAATGGATTCAACTACTAAAAGTCCACACCCGAGTTTGCAATTAAACAGTTTAAGAAAACATGGCCCAGATTACGAGTTTTGCGTTAGAGGCTATGCGGTGCTAGCGAGCAGTTTTCCCTCACCGCTCACTTCCCTGCAGCACTGGTATTACGGGTTTTCAGAAACCCGTTGTTAAAAGACAAGAAGTGAGCTTTGAGCAAAATTTTGCTTATTACCGCACTCCAATACCAGCGCTGCTTAAATCAGCGGTGAGCTGGTCGTACATGCTCGTGCACGATTTCCCCATAGGAATCAACGGGGAGAGCCGGCTGAGAAAAAATATAACACCTGCAAAAA